>NC_055964.1:14111438-14201438 GCF_018492685.1 Alosa sapidissima
TCTCCAGCACCTCCTCAGCTCTGTGGCTGAGTGCCTGACCTCATAGTGGAAAATCACTACACCGCAAATCAAAGGGCCTAGCAAGCAAATGCAGCATAAAAAATGTGCTCGTCCCATTTTTCCTAGAAACAGAGCCGCTTCTGCGACAGAGCGCAATGCGTTTCTAAAGCGGCTTTGAGGTATCCGTTGTTAAGACAGACTTGTTTTCTTCTGCCGCCGGAGCCCAAAATGTGTTTCCCAGAGCCCGGCGCACTCAAGGAGAGAGCTAATGTTACCGCTCAAGACAAGCAGTCAAATCTGGCAGCCAGTCTGTCTGTCGGTCAGGCTGTCAAATAGTGTATCGTTAGTCTGTCTGTCACATATTTTGTCAGCCTGTCAGAGACTAGAACTATGCCAGTCTGGCGGTTATTTACCAGTTACCAGTGAGCCAGCCAGTCCTAATATCTTTATGCAGCTTTTAGATATATTTAATTATATAATGTAGTATAATGTAATCAAATCTAATCTAATATAATATATTTAATAGATTTATGATATGAATATATTTAGATTTATTTAATCGCACACATAGAGCTTTTTCAAAGGCCAGTGGTGTCAAGGTTCTCCATATACCTTCCTGTACAGTCTGCCACTTATGGGAGAGCAGGCATTTCTGAGAGCAGAGAGGGAGGGAGAGAGAAAGAGAGAGAGAGAGAGAGAGAGAGAGAGACAGAGAGAGAGAGAGAGAGAGAGAGTGGACCCTGACCCATGTCCTTCACACTGGAGGTCCACCAAAGGAAAGCCCAACAAATACCTCAACCTGGGACACCCACACCCACACAAATCATTCAGTAGATACACACACACACACACACACACACACACACACACACACACACACACACACACACACACCTCAGATGAATGCATCCAGTGATAACGGCTTGTACTGTAAGAATACTACCAATATGTACGAGTGGCTCTCAAAGCAAGAACAACATATTTATTACCGTATTTACATGTAACATACATTTACATAACCTATACAAAATGTATATAAATCTATAAATAATATAATAATAAAACAAAGCAACAAAAGATATACTGTACATTCCTGTTCCTTGCTCGTCTGCAAAGCTGTGTTAAAGCCTACCTCAGCAGAGGCTAGAAAAAAAGGAAACCTCATGTTTGATCTTGCCAGGAGGCTTTCTATAAGAGTCGACAAAATCTCAATTCCTCATTGATTCATTGCCCTCCATTCGATTGGACGAGATTTAATTGCCTTGCCAAAAAAAAGGGTTTGTCGAGACATTACCTCATAGTTGTGCAGCATGCTGCAAGAGCTGATTAGTTCAGTTTTATGCAAATGAGGGACAGAGAGAGAGAGAGAGAGAAACAGAAATGAGAGAGAAAGAGAGACACAGACAGAAAGAGAGAGAGAGAGATGGAGTGAGAGAAAAAAGATGGAGATGCCAAAATAAATATTTCAGACAGACGCCTGTCTGGTGCCATATTTCTTTGTGTGAGGCACTTGCCTTCTTGCTACAAGTTTCAGACACACAGCAAGCAGCCACACATTCCTAGCACCTGCCCTCACCTTCCCCTTCACTCTTCCTGCCCCATTCTACTCCACCTCACGCACTGGCTCCTGCAGAACACCGTGATGACAACACATCAAAACGGAAACCGTCAGTAAAGGCGCGCAACCCCAGTGCAAGAGTTTGGTACACACACACACACACACTAACACACACACACACACATCAAACAATCAAACAAGCTGAATTAGAAATACACTGACATTTACACTAAAAACACACATATTTAGGGAATGATACTGCATGGCATGAGTAGAGCACTATATCTATGACTGACACATTCACTCACTGCAACCACATAAACACATGCATAGACATAAATGCACACACACACACACACACACACACACACACACACACACACACACACACACACACAACACACACACACACAGAATACTGCTTGGCATGAGTAGTGCACTGTGTCCATGACTAACACATTCACTCATTGCAACCACATAAACACGCATAGACATAGACATAAACACACACACACAAACACACACACACACACAGAGGCTATTTTGGCATCTTTTTTTGAGTTCTGCAGACACTCGCTCACATTTGAAAGAGACCACAATAGCAATTTGTCCATTCCCATGACTGGACTATACTATCAATGTGTTGCTCCCAAACCAACACACAAACACAAACACAAACACACACACACACACACTGTATATACATATACACATACACACACACAGAGTAAGTGAGGAAAACAACAGTCCAGTTTGCTTCCCAGGCCTGCAGGCTTTGTCTGCTTGCTGTCAAATGAGACCCCCCCCCCCCTCCTTTAGGTGAAGTTGGCAAGAACAGTGTGCTCCTGTACACTTTCGTCAGAAGGACGCAAGTGAGTCCCCCTGGCCAGACCAGAAACCAACATCATCTCATCATCTCACCTCGGCACACACAGCAACACGTTTTATGAATCAGGATGACATCATCGTATCAGCAGGCAGAAGAGCAGCGTGTAGAGGTGCCCTGGAACAGGAAGTGAAAGGTCACGTCCTCGTTATTAGATAAGAGTGAGTCTTACACAAGAGAGTTGTTGTTTTTTAAACCCATTGAAAAATCAATCTTTGTTTTACGCAAATGAGGGATGCACAGAGAGAGAAAGAGAGAGAAAGAGAGAGAAACAGAAAAGAGAGAAAGAGAGACACAGACTGAAAAAGAGAGAGAGATGGAGTAAGAGAAAAAAGATGGAGAGAAATAAATATTTCAGACGGACGCCTGTCTGGTGCCATATTTCTTTGTGTGAGGCACTTGCCTTTTTGCTACAAGTTTCAGACACATAGCCAGCAGCCACACATTCCTGATATGACACTAAGGTGGCTTGGTTTCTTTCACTTGTGTGGCATTTCTCAGTACGCTGTCTCTCTGTCATTCTGTGAACATGTGTAAGAGAATGAATCATTAAACTAGACTAGATATGAGATTATAGAGTGCACATTAGATATTTAGATATCCCCATTAAGACACATGTCAGATAGTAAAAAGAAAGAGATTTTTAATGCACAACTATGCTGTAATTTGTGCTTTGGATGTCACAATGTCATATAAGTATTAAGCCAACACTAAACAAAGCAACAAGGAATCAACTTAGCAAGATGTGGCAAAGAGTCTGTCAAAACCAATTAAACGAATTAAATCAGAAGATCTGTTATTTCATTTTTGCAATTCCCTACTCTATATCTCCGTTTGGCACCATAAGTGAATCACATGCATATAATAAACATGCATAACTATAGACGCAATGACTTCTTATTTTATATCACTAAGGAGATATCCTCTGTGTGCTAAGAACATCTCCTATCAGATAACACAACAACTTCTGCCAAAGCCTCCTAAGATTAACTGAAGACACATCTACAACCACAAAACAACCACAGACTGAAATAGACTCGGCCATACTCAGACACACATGCTTGTGGCCCTGCCCAATCCAGCCCTCTTCACCGGATGTATACACTTGTACAAGCACTCTCTCACACACACACACACACACACACACACACACACACCTCAGTTCATGGGCAGACTCTGGGATGCCCTCTCCATAGAGCAAGATGCCCTTCCCAAACAAGGGCAGACAAACACATTCACAAAAGCACACTCTCTCTCTCCCTCTGTCTGTCTCACTCTCTCTCTCACACACACACACACACACATATACAGAGAGATACAGACAGACACACATTTACAGACGGAGAAACACACACAAAGATACACATTTACAGACAGAAACACACATTCACACAGAGACATCAATTTACAGACAGAAACACACACACACATTTACAGACAAAGACACACACACACACACACACACACGCCCTTCCCAGACGAGGGCAGACAGACACACTTGTGAGCGGGGCTCAGCTGCGACCTTTGGAGATGACAGCCCTTTATATGGCTCTCCAGATGGAGGCCTGCCGCTGACTGACTGACCCGGGTGTAATGTACACCGCTGAGCACCCGCAGTCAAAACACCAGCCACAGCCGCAGACCCAGCACCACTCAGTGTGTGTGTGTCTGTCTCTGTGTGTCTGTGTTTGTCAATGTGTGTATGTGTGTGTGTGTTTATCTGTGTGTGTGTGTGTGTGTGTGTGTGTGTGTGCCTGTGTGCAAATATCTGTAGGTGCTTGTCCCAGCAGTCCCTCCAGGGATTTTGTGATCTTGTTTTTTAAGTAACTCACACAACTTAAAGGATTTCCTGTATGGCATGTGTTGGTTGCAATGTTTCTGCACTGATTTTAAGTAACTCCTTTTGAAAAGGCAGATTCAGTTTCTTATGGCCACAACAACCTCAACAAATTTTCATAATATCCTGATTTGATCACTATTTTATTCAACATGAATAGGAATTCATGCAGAAGATTGGAAACAGAGCTCAAAATCACTGCAATTTCACCTGCATTTTTGGCCATTCTTGCAGCAAATTCACTTTTGGCCACTCCAATCAAACCAAATGTCTAGGATGAGCATTAGTGTGTTAAGTCGGCTGGCAACTGTCAACTAATAGAAAGTCAAAGATTTGACCGGTGTGTCTGTGTGTGTGTATGTATGTGTATGTGTGAGTGAGAGTGTGTGCATGCATGTGTGTGTGTGAGTGAGAGTGTGTGCATGCGTGTGTGTGTTTGTGTGTATGTTTGAGTTAGAGTGTGTGCATGCATGCGTGTGTGTGTGTGTGTGTGTTTGTGTGTATGTGTGAGTGAGAGTGTGTGCATGGATGCATGCATGTTTATGTGTGTGTCTAGGAGCATGTGCACTCATTCATCTTCTCCCTACGGTTAATGTTCCCTCCTGGGTACTCTGAGCAGGGGGTTGTCCAGTGTGAGTTTATGTGTGTGTGTGTCTGGTTGTGTGTGGCAGTGGAATGGTGACGCCACACTCACTGGGCAACTGAAACACGAGCACTGGGTGGGACGCCCCATCCTGCCCGTTTTTTGCCGTCGCCATGCCGACTAAAGGCTTGGTACGCACCACAGCTGCCGGGCATACCTACCCTCCAGACATAACACACAAACCAGCCCTGAAGCCCCCCCACTCCACACACACACACACACAGACACACATCCCACACCCCTCGCACCATTCCCCGTACTCACAGGTTGTTCTAAATGTCTGATGCTCTAGGAATGTGTGTATACCCACAGTGTATTTCACAAATAAAATGTACAGCTTTCCGTTTTCTAGCAGTGTGAAAAATACCATTTACAGTACAAGTACTTTGGTTCGACATAATGTATATAACTGATAAACTACCTGTTCCATATGAGCTATGCATTAATGACCTCATTCTCATTATGAAAAGCAGTTGTGAGAGATCTTTTTTTAAGGTTACCTATGCAGCAAGCATACAACATGAAAGTAAGCATACTGAAATTCTCTACGAGTCTGTGTATACATGTACATGCATCTATCTAAACATGTCCATAAAAGTGCATACATATGTTTCTGTGTGTGTTTGCCACCACCACAGTTGTGCGGTGTCCAAGCGAGCAGTGGTTATTGGCCGAGTGAGTGCTGGCCGTGTGTCTGCCCCGGTGGAGCGGACCAGAGGGCCGAGGGCAGATTTACTACACCTTAAAACAAGACGGCCAGCTTAGGACGCCAAACAGGTGCCCTTTAATTACTGCCCCTCAGAAATAGACACATACGCAAACACACACGTAGGCAGAGTTGAGAGAGGTCAAGGTAAAGTGTGTGTGTGTGTGTGTATATGTATATATATATATGTGTGTGTGTGTGTGTGTGTGTGTGTGTGTGTTTATTTGTGTGTGTGCATAAAGATTAAAATAATCTTTACAGACCATGTTGTTGGGCACTACAGGGAGCACTCCATTCAAGTGTGTGGTGCGGGGTGAAGGGGTGTGGGGTGGGGTGGTGTGTGAGCCAGGGCATGATGCTTGTGTGTAACTAATGCCTGTCAGTACTCAGTATTCTGTCATGATACATCAAAGAGGGTGAGAGAAGAGAGAGAGAGAGAGAGAGAGAGAGAGAGAGAGAGAGAGAGAGAGAGAGAGAGAGAGAGAGATGCGCTGGCATGGGTATATGGTAATGACAGTTGTTATCATACTGTGTGTGTGTACTTTCTGAGTGCGTGTGTGTACTTTCTGAGTGAGTGTGTGTTCTTTCGGATTAAGTGTGTGTGTGTGTGTGTGTGTGGGGGGCCTGAGGGGGGGGGGGGCTTGTCTTCTGGCAGCGTGGCTGTCTGTGAGCTCTACATTTCAGCCGCCTGACCTGGAGGGCCACAGATGCATGGGATGGGGCCACAGCGCCCCCTAGCTTCTGGCCATGTCAACACTGCTCAAGCACAACCTCCATGCACAACCACACTTTCTCACACATAAATACTTTGACACAGAGACGAGACTGAAACATTCAGACAAATCAAATGAAATTCTTTATAAACTGAGGTAAAACAACAAAACAAATATCAAATAATTGGATCTCTGCTGACTAAATACAGGCCTCTCAAAAGAATACACAAAAAAACATTTTCTTCAGATGTGGATTGAAACATGTTTGTTGTTGTTGTCTGTTGTTGTGTCATGTGCAGCTTTTCAAAACTGTGGCTGCCGGCGTGGCAGGTTAATTGGCATCAGCGCCGGGACATGGACGCGTCTTTTGGCCTTTTATGGCTCTTGCCGCTGTAGATGCGGAGCGGAGGACAGACTGGGGCCGTGATTACGAGCGAGCCCCCCACATGAATCGTGCTCCGACACGGATCACACCGGCCCCCCGACCAGATCTGCTGTGATCTGGCGAGCACATGCCACGAAACATCTGGCCGAGATTGGAAGCGGCATCGGATGAGGAAGGTTCAAGATGTAAGTATTGCCGGGGATTTAAAGCATATTTCCTTAAGTAATACATAGACGCACACACACACACACACACACACACACTCACACTCGCACACACATACATACATACACACACTCAAACTGTAACATACACATACATATAAACACTCTTGCATACAAACACACATACATACACATATACACACACACACACACACACACACACACACACACTTTTTCAAAACTCACACATACTGAAAAGGCACACTTTAAACACATTTCAGGCTGTTATTGTAAGAATTTTCGCATAGCCAGTGTAATTAAGACCATTTTTGCTCCAGGATATGAGCTGTGGGTTCATCTGAGCTCTAGAGCCGATCCCATGTGTCAGGCTTTGGACAGCCCCAGCCTCCCAGCCGCCCTCTCCCCCCGTCACTGCGGCCCGTCTGCCGCTAACTCAGAACAGGTTACGGCGCCGCATTCCTCTCCGTTGCGGTCACCCCATCACAATGGCACAAGGTGATCTGCAAACTGTAAAGATGGACGTGGAGCAGGACGTGTGAAACGGCTTCGGTCACCACCACACCACCACAGCGCAAACAGGCGAAAAATAAAGGTGTTACACTCCTTTATTGAATCAGGATTTGAAACCTGAAATGAGTCATCACATTCCACGTAGACAACGTACATCTTACGTCCACAGATTATTTATTTTTTTCTAAGTATATTTTTTTGGCTTTTTTGCCTTTTTATTTGGACAGAACAGTGAAGAGTGACAGGAAGTGGGAGAGAGAGAGATGGGGTGGGATCGGGAAATGACCGCAGGTCGGATTCAAACCTGGGTCCCCATGGGCACTCGGACCCGTACATGGTACGGGCGCTGTAGCCTGCTGCGCCACAGCACCCCCCACATCCACAGATTATTAAGAAAACTTCATGACAGAGAGAGAGAGAGAAAGAGAGAAAGAAAGACAGGGAGAATGATAGAGGGGGAAAGAGAGGGAATAGACTGTAAACGGTTAAGTGAGGAGGTGAGATGAATGGATACAGTAACTGAGTAAACATGTGCGCTCGCTTGCTCGCTCGGGCCTCCCAACCCCCGCTGAATACCAGTGCCCACCTCCCCAAACAAACAAACACAAAAAACAGACGTGTCTCATTTCTCATGGCTGCGCTGACCCAGACGCCATTAGAAGTGAGTCTCTCTCACCCGCCCCCCTCCTCCTCCTCCCTTCTTTTTTTCTCACTCTTACTTACAGTGTCTGTCTTGCCCTCTCTCTTTCCCTGTCTATCTCTCTCTCTCTCTCTCTCTCTCTCTCTCTCTCTCTCACTCCTTTTCTCTCCTTCCTATCTTGCATAATCTTTTTCTCTTTCTCTAATCTTTCTGCCTCTTTCTCTCTTTCCCTTGTTCCATCTCTCTCTCCCTCTCCCTCTCTCTATCTCTCTCTCTCTATCTCTCTCTCTCTCTAAATAACCTTTCCCCAGTGCTATAAGTACCTGCGACCTCCCTGTCTAACATGGTAGCTGTGACCCGGCATCCGAGCGAGGTGAGATCAAAGCAGCGTGGAGGCCTTGGAAAAACATTTGCGTGGGGACCGGACAGGGTATCTGTCAGAGGGCGATTCCCACTGAGGACCGCGGAGGGCTGGGTGTGTGTGGGGGGGGGCTAGGGGGGTGTAGATCAGGTTACCCCTGTATGCAGACATGAAAGGCGGCCTTTAATCCACATACACAGCCCTCTTCACCTTCCTCCTCCTCCTCCTCCTGCTTTCTCCTCTCTGCTCCTTCTTCGGCTCGTTCTCCTCTTGCTTTTGCTCTGCCATTCCAGAACCAAAATGGAAAGACACAACAGACACTACAAGCTGCAGTAGCAGTAGCAGTCTTAGCAACCCCAACCCCCTTCCCCACCCCACTCCCACTTCTCCCCAGTCTTGGGCCCCCCTACCACTCTCTCTCTCCGCCACTGTTCACTCCCTGTCACCACCTCAGCCACCACCGCCATCCATCTACCCCATCCATCCAGCCAGTACAATCCCCTTGCTCTCGGCCCCCTCGGACGCTTGGGCATCCATCAGAGGGGATTAGTAGTCCCGCTCACCCGCGTGCTGCCATTGTCCTGGGCTACCTTGGGTGGCTGGGGTCCCCCCGTGGAGCTCTCTCTCTCTCTCTCTTTTTACTGGGGCTTCAGCCACCCCTGGAGCTGTAGACGGCAGCTGTTTGTGTGTCTGTGAGTGTGTATGTGTATATGGTTGTATATGGTGTGTGTGTGTGTGTGTGTGTGTGTGTGTGTGTGTGTGTGTGTGTGAGGTGATAAGGGCATGGCAGAGAGGGGGCCACTGCTGTAAATCTTGATGTCAGTGACAGGAAGGCTGTTGCGGACCATTACCATAAATCTGACAAACGCTAATTTGATGGGTGGCTGTATCTGTCTGGACCCTTGGTCGGTCTAGACGACCTATTGAGAAATCCCTCCAGCGGGGGGGAAGAAGCGGGGGGTGGGGTTTGTGCCCCACTCCAACACCACCCACCCCCCTCCACCTCCTTCTCCCCCTACCTCCTCCAAACTAACACCATCTGGATATGGCAATAGGCACAACGCAAAGCGCTTCACACACTAATCAAAGTGGACCACTGTCTTCCCCAGGCCACTGTTTGATCACCTTGTGCAAACACGCAAACACACACACACACACACACACACACACACACACGCCTCTCGCATTCCAGTGCATAGCCTTTTCAATCCCCAATTGACTTCTCATTCTTTTACTGTGATCAAAAACACTTACAGTACACCCATGCCAGTACACTCAAGAGTCGGCTGTGTTTGTGGCATCTGGGTGTGCTTTTGTGTGTATGCGTGTGCGTGTGTCCATAAGTATGTGTGTGTGTGTGTGTGTGTGTGTGTGTGTGTGTTTATGTGGTGAGAGGTTTCGTTTGGGTTTTGGCTTTGTGGAAGGAGAAGGAAGCCGTTCCAGTCTGGAGGCCCCTGCTCTGCACCCTCGCCCAGGCTGGGAAGAAAATGGATGTGAAAGGGGGTCCCTGGCGCTCCCTGGCGCTCCCAAATCCCCCCTCAGCTTAACCTCATTTAAGGTGGGAGCTGCCCGACACAATGGCAGGTCCTGTCGCTGGCCGGTGTGTGGCTTCTCCACCGCCTCCATTCACACAGACGGGGCCCACAGGGGGCCTACTGTATGAGGGCCTCCCAGTTGCATTACAGATCACAGACACACACACACACTCTCTCTTTCAGACACACACCTCTCCCTAGACTCCACTGTTTCTTCATCTGTGTTTGTCTCCCACTATGCACAGCCTCTACTCTGTCTCACACAAAAACGCACAATTCTCTCAAGACTTCTCTTAATTCTCTCTTTACATTGGGACGACCAAATGTCTCATAAAAATTCATAAAGAGATGGAGAGTGATATGTTTATATATGTTTTCTTTTTAAAATAGTGTCTAATAGTATTACATAGCCCTGTTCTTCCCCTTTTTATGTTATTCTACCTAATGGCATCGATTAGGGATGACTGAATTACAACCAACTATGATGATTTAAAAATTTAGCAAATTTAAAAAAAAAAAAATATTATTTTAAAACTTGGTTGTGCAACATTTGCATGTTTGGTTGGCTTTCTTCTAATTTTGCCCTACAGTGTATGTGTGGCCAGAGTGTGAAGTGTGGGTTTTTTTTTCTCAGAAATGGCGACACCCAAAAACTGTAAATGCGTGCATGGGGGGTTAGTTAAAATGTCATCACATTCAAGCCACAAAGTTCCTAGGAAATCTCCTGTTAATGTCAGAGACCTAATAAGGAAACACAGCACTCAAAGAATCTCCCATAGAAATGTATGTGGTTAGTTTGTGACACAAACGTGGTAGTCGTCTACACATATAGCGCCCCTTCTGCCGGCAAAAGTTGACATGTGAATACATCGTGCCAATTATGTGTTATGATCTCGCAGCTGGAGCGAGGTTGGTGTGTCGCGATTCGTAAAGCCTTGCATGCACCCAGTTCTGCCCGAAATAGATGCCCGATAAGTGGCCAAAAAGCATTACAATATGGCCGCCGAGTGGAGGACTTGCCTAAAAGGACTTTGCTAATGTCTTTGCTTCCTCTGATGTAGGGTTCTATTTTAACGATCTGAAACGCATTCTGAAACGAATGGTTAAAATACGTTTAGGATGTGGCCAGTTCACACACACAGTTGTTCTTATGTATGGAGTTACATGTGTGCCTCTTTCATGAGCGAACAAATTGAGCGCAGAATTTTTTTTGAGCAAGCACAAACGTAACGCTTTCTACAGTTTGTGAGCAAGCAGACAGGTGAAGTTGAGCGAGCGTGAAAGATATCTCCAGAGCGAGCGGAGGAACAGTTAATGTGAGCGCGTAGAGTGAAACTGAATGAAAGGGGGCTGTTGTTGCACAAACAATATGTATATTGATCTTAGCAAACATGCAAAGACATTTGAGGAGCACAGAATAGATTCCTGTTTGCTCAACTACAAGTTTTTTGTGCTCGAATTTCATTTTTCCTCAAAATATTTTTTTTTCTGCGCTGAAATTGTTCTACTGCTCGCTCATAAAAGAGGGACAAATGTAACTCCATACTTATGTTTCTTAATCAGTCATGGGTGTGTTTTGGTCTGGAACAAGGAGTACAAAATCAAACATTGTGTTGGTATTCAGATGCGTGATGGTCAAGGCATCTGAAGGAATCTACTTGCATGCGAGACCGTGTATGCAACCCCAGGATTTCACTAAGCCTTGCTTTACTAAACTAGCAGAGTGTAGCCTACATGCATCTGCACTCACCTATTATTTGAACTCATCCAAACTGAAACTAACTTCACCGTGGTCTAGTATGCAGTTTTACACTTGGTTATTTACTTTCATTATTGACTGGCACGTGGTTACAATCATAGAATGAAAAAAGCAGCACATAACCCAATAATTTTCGAAAGGCTGAATACCAATCCTAAGGATATTCATTCTGTGGATGAGTCATTGCCTGGGACTTGTCGCTAAGGTCTGCTTACATTTTGTGCACCTTCAAAATAGCTGTGTCAGTGGCGTAATGATTTTTAGTGAGTTTAAGATAGTGATTTTTGGATCATGCGCCACACATTATGTTGCTAATTACCCCATCCCTGGGCACAAGGTTTAATAGAGGAGGAGTGCATGAAAAATCAACTCTTTATTGAGTGTAAGATAAGAATAAGCTTGCAACGCACTTTGCGCCACCTTGTGCCGAGTGCATGATAGGAGCCTTTGTGTCTTTTGAAGAAATTATAAGCAATTGATGTCTTTATATTTATATCGATATCTTTACACACACATAGATCCCGATCACCTTTTCCTTTTCTCCCTTACAAACCCACACACACACACACACACACACACACACACACACACACACACACACTCTCTCGCGCTCTCTTTCTCCTCTTTCTCATGAGCTAGTCAGAATCCTGATCCAAGAGCTTGTTTGTTTACTTGTATGCGTTTGTTGTGTTTATTTACCAGACCCCCAAACATGGCTGGTCCCAGTGCCAAGTGTGTGGAGCCCAAGGGGCAGGCGACTGGCACGGTGCTGCCCACTGCAGCTCTCACACAACGGGGGCAGCTGTGTCAGGGTCAAGGCTGTGTGGCCTGGCACTAGCAACACACGGTGTTTGTCCTGGTCTGCAACACCTGCAGTTCTAAGTTTGAAGAGGTCTTTCTTTTCCCCTTTCCTCTGTCTCTCCCTCCCTCCCTCCCTCCCTCTCTCTCTCTTTCTCTCTTTTTCTCTGTCTATGTTTCTAACACTCTTTTTCTCTTTGTTTGCGTAATTGGATGAGATAGCAGAGAAAGAGAGAATGAAAGAGAGTAAGTAAGAAAGAAAGAATGACAGAAAGAGAAGGGGATAGATGTAGAAAAGAAAGCGAAAGAGGACCAACGAGCGACAGGAGAAATATGAGCCGAACAGCATGTCCTACAGACAGGGCCGAGCGCTGGAGCCGCCAGGGGTCTGCCCTGCCTTACCGTCGCCAAACAATGAGTAAACATTTATCTGTCTGAAGTCTATCCCGGAACAAATTTGATTTTCGTGACCTCATTAAAAATGTATACGAAAGGGAGGGGTGGGGAAGAGAGCAGTGTGGGGGGTGGGAGTTGTGGCGGCAGTGGGAGGGCTCCCCCGTCATAGGAATGTTTTCATGCTTTTCCCCTTTCTGTCGCTCTCTCTGGTGGCATTCACACACACACACAGAGGGCACCCTCTCTACACAGTGGCACTGCACACAGGGCACTGGGGACAGCCAGACAGGGGCCCCCGAAGTGGGTGAGCCCACTGCGGAATATAAATCTTGTAATTGGGAAGGGTGATTAGCGCAGAGGTATTAGCATAGGACAGCAAGAGAAGAGAGAACAGAGAGAAGAGAAAGAGAGGGAGATAAAGATAGAGAGAGAAAGAGAGTGTGAAGAGGAAAAAAACAACCCCCCCCCCCCCCCGCACAATGTCGCCCCAAAAGATGTTTTCCTCACCGGTATTGGGGGATCAAAGCCCGAGGGGCCCCCTTTTGAAGGCCCGGCAACAAATGTGAGAAGGCCCAAGAGGGGCCCGGGAGTGGGCGGCCCCATCTGACAGCAGCGGAGGAGGGTGAGGTGAGGTGGGGGGGGGGGGGCGCAGGGAAAGCTCTCGCCCTACATTCACCAGCTATCGCCCAGACTTACACTATCTACACTCCATTCCATGGAATGGAGTGTAGATAGTCCATGGAATATGTCATGTAAATTCCGTGGACCCTTTTGCTCTTTCATTCCTGGTACATCTGCATGTGTGGTAAATTTCTTTATATTGATATGGCGACATTAAAACATGCAGTCCCTTCTTCTCATTTCCTCTAGGCCCTACTGATCCAAGAAAGATGCAAGTCCTAAAAAGCGATAGCCTAAATTGTTTTCTTCCTCTTCATCTTCCTTCTTCTACTTCTTCTTCTTCTTCTTCTTCTTCTTCTATCTCTTTCTCTTCTTTTTCTACTTCTTCTTCTTCTACTTCTTTCAGTATGTTCTTAAGCAACCTGACAATCAAGCTCACATAGGGGAATGCACTTTCTGGTCCCACTTTACTCCAAACGGGCTTCCGAGGCAAGACTTTGCGGAAGCTTAGGGCTCCCTAATGGAGACAATCCCTCAACTCAAACCACCTGGACCAGTGGTCAGACCCACAGTCCTGGACAGCACTATTAATTACAGCCGTGGGTAATGCACACATTAGACAACACAAGGGAGACAAAAGTGGCTGGCTGGGGGGTTTATGATGAACCGCGCTCATCATGTCGCAAAACAGGGAGTGAGAGAGCGGCATAGACAGACACAGAGAAAGAGAGAGCGAGAAGGCAAGAGAGAAAGACGTTCAGGAGGAGCGTCAGACTTTTTAAAGGCCCTAAAATGGCCCCAGACAGGTCTCTGGGGGGGTGTGAGACGAATAAAATGGAAAAGCTATTAGTATGAGATGAGTAACATCTTCACAGACAAGAAAAGGAGAAGGGGGAGGAGGGGGTGGGGTGCATGTGTGTGTGTGTGTGTGCGTGCGTGCGTGCGTGCGTGCGTGACATTTTTTGGAAGAACCTGGTTGTGACCTCTAGGTTTTGTGAAGCATGCAGTGAACACCTCTGGTTTGTGGCACATTGGTCAAAACAACAATGAAATCAAGTTGGAGCCGAAGACTGATGGGAACAGAGCTGAAAAAAGCGAGTGTCTTCATTTATGGTGTCTGGGCACTGAGCCTTCATCTTGCGGGAAGCGCAAAAAAACATCACATGGATGATGAGACAGCCTCTCAAAACTGTGTGAATCTCACAGAGTAACTGACTTTGTACCAAGCGTATTGGCTAAGGAGCTGGGCTAGTATCCAGTAGCCTGAAAAGTTGTGGGTTCAATTCCCGGCTTCCACCGTTGTACCCTTGAGTAAGGCACTTAAACCCGAATTGCTCTGAGGACAATGGCCCTTGTAATGTAATTGACATATGTAAGTTGAAAAAAATGAAAGTGTCTGCTAAATGAATAAATGTAAGTGTAAATGCACCAGGTCTGGTTCACCTGCCAGCAGGGTTAGACTACACTCCTAGACTACACTGCTCCTGAAAGCAAATGCTCTACACAACTGTGTGGTAGCGCCTGTCAACTGCAGTGTTTTTGGCCTTTCAACGTGAAAATCTACCACGGCGGCCATACTGAATATTTTGCATTTCTCCGAAATTGTTGAAGCAATGCAACAGTTAATGCGTCTTACACAACTGAGTTCTGTAGTCAGCCATGATCCTCCACCAGTAGCATGTCGGAATGTGACTCACATGTTCACAGCAGCGTACCTGAGTGCTAACCACTTCACAGAACACACAGCCTTAATCTCACCATCTCTCTCTGGTTCAGCAACAATCCAATTGCTTTTGGAAACTTTGGAAAACTAACCACCTACTTGGTCACCCCAGTCTATGGAAGAGATCTAGCTTCATCAAATTGGCAAGGTGCAGCAAAGGCTTGAGGGGGGAGGGGGGTTGGTGGTGTTTTGCTTTTTTTTTACGGAACTCGGAGCAGTTGCCCTAAGAAACGCCAGCCTCTTTCTGTGCAAAAAAGTCCATCTCAAAAGTCATCCATTGACCTTATGACCTCCAGAAACAACGAACAATAAAGCATCACAGGGATTATTACAATCAGTATAGAATACAGGAGTGTTATGTTTGCCATTCAAAAAAAAGGCTTGGCAGTCTATTGCAGACCCAGTGGTGGCTTATGAGGACAATGTATGATATGTCTCTCACTATAACTGGCCTCACATGTTGTATGACAAGGTAATCATCCAGAACAACATTACCAACAAAACTAACAACACCGACAACCACCAGATAACACCAACCAAAACCATAAGGAAGTGAGGGGCTTGTCAGGGCTGCCAACAGACATCATGGCCCCAGAGGAACCGCTGCGGAGTCTCCCCAGGGACAGTTAGCTGAGACGCCAGCCTCTTAAAACAGTACAGAGGCCAAGGAATCAGGAAGCAACACAGACTGAACTATACCAAATAAAAACCTTCATACTAAAGGGGCATTTCACAGGGGGCATAAGAGATGACTGTGCACACAAGCACGCACGCACACACACACACACACACGCACTCACTTAGTCACAAATACACACATAAACACACACACACACACACACATTTTAAGTAATTGTTCCCTTTTAATTGTAGTAGTCATTACGCTTGATACACTAGTAGTAAAGTGCTTTCCCCAGAAACATATTTCAGGCCTCTAATGCCCCCCCCCCCCTTCTGGACTTCAGCCGAAGCTTTCATTTCAGGCATGGTTCTCAACAGCGCAGAAAGGAGCTGCTCGAGCACAAGGGGCAGATTGTAATCAAGACCATGTTCTCGAAATAAGGTGATAAGTGTTCCAGACCTTTCAAATCACAAAGTATGCAAACTTCAGCCAAAAAGGCCATCCTGCCTTTCACAATGCCTCTAGTGAACTTGTTGCAAAAGATCTTCCTATTGACTAGTTGCACGAAAGGCTCTCCGTAAGCCCATTTGTTTCCTGTGGAGCCAGGTGTGTTTGAACCCACCGCTATTCTGAATGCAATTAGTGTCTACACAGACCCGGTTGGGTGTTGCACCTAGTGAATGAGCATGTTACGATAAAGAAGGACGTGTATAGACACTAATTGCATTCAGAATAGAGGCAGGTTCAAACACACCTGGCTCCACAGGAAACAAATGGGCTTACAGAGAGCCTTTCGTGCAACTAGTCAATTGCTTCTCCCTTCCTCTCCTTATGTCTTCTCCTCTTTTCCTATCAGTATACACAAGTAGCGGAAAAGACCCTTCAAAGGATATACTATTCCTGTGAAGTGGGAGACTTTTTTAGAAGATTAAAAGGCCTCCACTCAACTACACAAGGTAATGTGTCAGTCTGTATTGTCTAGTAAGCATGTGTTGTCTTTGACAATTGCACATTTACAGTGAAGGCACAGTTTCAGCGTAGCCCTCGATATTGACCTTTAAATTAAACCATATAGACATGAGAATTTTAAGAACACCTCTGGCGGCAAAAGTCCTTCAAGTTATGGGCTACAATGAGAAAAAAGCTGGGCAGTGGGACTTAAAAAAATCCTGATCCTGGGTCTTGAGCAACAACCAGATGAAGTTCCTGATTTCCTTGTAACCGTTCCATAACATTCATAGAAGCTTCATGAGTCCTATTGTTTGGGAGCCCATTTCCACCCTTTGGGTATCCTCAGGCAACCCCTGAGTGGAAGCTGATTTTGCCCCACACAAAAATAAGAGAGGACCGGGCAAATAGCAAGCATTTGATTGCATTTGTTGGAGTCATCTCCTGACCAAAACTGTGCCAGAGGAGACTGCATGTGTGTGTGTGTGTGTGCGTGTGTGTGTGTGTCACAGTGATAAACTTCTTCAACCATGTCCGTCCCTCAAAGTGTAGCCTGAAAACGAAGGACAAAAGCCTGACATGGCATTTGGGTCACAGCGCTGCTAGTCCATCTGAACCGCAGATGGATCAAACGTCCATGGCCCAGTCTGCATGGCGACAACCCGATATGTGTCTAATTTCCTCCATTTTTTTCTTTCTTTTTTTCCTGCTGAGGGGAGAACAGGCGAGGGCGAGCCCCGAGGGCCTCGCTGTGGTTCGGTGTGGCCCGTCTCGGCGCTCTTTTAACCCCTGTGCTTGCCGAGGCAGACTGGCATTCATTCCCATCATTGTTGCAAGATGGGGGTCATTGACTTCAATGGGCCTTCATTAGGAGGACTTAGTGTCAACAGTTAATTATGCAAACGAGCAGAGCTCCCGCTTTTTTTTCTTTTTTTCGGGGGGTACCATCACGGGCCCTCTCTTCACCCTTCATTGACGCCTCACAAAAAAAAAATTAAAAATAAAAAGCGAACACATCCCCCCCCCCCCCCCCCCCCACTCGCCCCAATGCTGAACTGTATATGTGGGGGTGTTTACCCACGGAACTCTTTTTGACGCAGGCTCTTCTGAGAGAGGGGCCACCCCTGCTTTGCAGCAATGAGGAGATGGGGAGGGGAGGAGGAAAGAGAAAAAAGAAACTACGACAAAACCGAAAAAAGAATCAAGTGTTTGGAGGGAGGGTCCATAAATGGAGGCCATTGTGGTCTAGGAGCCTTCGTTCTTCGTTGCTTTACATTTCCCGTCTTTCTTTCTAGCCTCTCTCTTTCCATCAAAGGCTCTCCGGAAGGTTCTTGCTGGGTGCAGCTGAAAGCCCTGCCGAGCCTCCCCCCCAGCCAGCAGGCCGAGAGTGGGGCCGGCAGGACCATCAGAGGCACAACCCCCCAACCCCCTCGTCCCAATACCAAAACAGTCAATTAGGCAAAAATGCATGACAACCAAATTCCTGCATTGTTTCAGTGATGGTAATGACAGCCTTTCACCCTTTCATTCCTATCAGACATCTGATGTCTGAGCTGTTGTTTCTAAAGGCCAGGAAGCCATTGGGAATTCATAATCACACGCTTTCTCCCCTCCTCCTCTTCCTCCTCTGTTCTGTTCATCTTTGCCGCCCTTTTGTACCCGCCCCCCCATTTAGACCCCCCCCCCCCCGCATCAACCACCCCCCACCCTTCCATGTCTGTTGTTGTTTTATGTTGTGTCGTTGTTTATGTTCCCTAATAAACAGCAAGTGCTCCTAAGACTGCGCTCAGCCTGGGCCGTGGGTGGGTGGTGTGTATCCACCATTTGGCTTCATTCACGTCAATATTGTTTGTCCTACAGTAGGCCCCCCTGTCTAGGAGTGCTTGTGTGGATGGCGTGGAAGGCGAGACAAACACAGATAACTCTTAATTGCAGTCACGCCTTAAGAAGCCCAACAGTAACACTAACCCCCCTTCAAAACCATCCCCAACCCCCATTACCCACTCTTCCCAGTACGTAGGCCTGTAGAGAAGGGTTCAACGAGTTCAGCAAGGAATAAAGCTTAAACTGCAACTGCCAGTCGACTGGATTCTTGTCTAAGCGCAGTCTGTGTAATAATCACAGCGTTAAGGCGCTAAAGCGATCGGACATTTCAGTCCTGATGTACATCATCTTTGACGACCATCTTCTTATGCGGATGCAACTTAGCCACATGCTGCTGAGCGGTGCTTAATCAAAGTTCCAGGCTACCCAGGATGGCATACATTATCTCAGGCATGAAAACAACACCTTCTCCCTGGCATCTAATCCATTAGAGCCACCCAAACACGGTGGAGGGCCTCACCCTGGGCAACACTGTCCCATTGTTTGCGTAGGAGACAGGAGTAACAGATGTGTGGGTCGCCATGCGCGACTCCCGCGCCCTGAAAAAAACAAACAAAAAAAAAACAAAAACAAAAAGAAAAAACAACTCGGAAGACTTGCTCTTTCCCTCAGACTGATGCCTGCTGCATTTCTCACATTTTGATGTTGGGGGGTAGGGATCCTGGGTGTTTGCGGGGACATGGAATCAGGGGGAGATGGTGATCGGGTTCCTTTAGCAACGGGGGGGTTAGTAGCCTAGAAATCTAGACGCGCCCCTAGCGGCAGCAAATTACATTTGCTGCCAGGGCTAGTCTAGCAACTCTCCGTTGGCTTGTGAGCTCCAGAAATCGAAACTTAATCAGGCCAATGAAATCGTGTATAGAGTCGTTGGGCTTAACACAACGGTTTGGCTTGAATTCCCTGCTACTTGAAAACAAATAAGATGTTGCTGCTGGCGAACAGTGTGACACGAGTTAAGCTTTTATTAAGTTGGCAAACGTTTGAAATAGCCAACTAGCTCCGCTGGTTGGAAACGCATGGGACTCATATCGCTGCCGCTGTCCTATAGCGTGCAGAGGGAATTTGAAAGACAACTGATTATCCCACCCCTCGGACTGAGCACTGCGAACGGTGAGTGCCCAGAGCCTACATTTTAATGTGGGTCTGGCTCGTCAGGCTAGAGGGTTAGTGGAACAGCCACTGCTTCTGTAGGTCGATCCATGACATGTACACAACCCTAATCCTCATCACCACCCCTCCAGCCATCCCCCCGCTGTCTGCAAAGGAGGAGGCTGATGGAGGTGGTGGTGGGGGCACTGGGCCCACTGGGGAGAAGGAAGGAGGAACAATAGCCTTCACTGTGAGGGGCCAATCGCAAGGCCTGCAGAGCAAAGTTGTTTACATGCCACATTTGGTTCTTTGGAACCCCTTTTGTTTTGTTTTTTATTTTATTCATTTATTTATTTATTTACTTATTTTATTATTTTTTGGTCTTGATTTGTTTTGGCAGACCAGAGTTGTCAAAAGCCATGATATCTTTCGGGTGGGTGGGGGGGACATGCTTATGTAACCTGGTAAACTGGAAGCACATTGTGGGCTCCCGCCTCAGGCCAAGCCCACCCAGAGCTCCCTGGGAGTCATGCCACCCCCTCGGAGAGAAGGCTGGTATGGAGACAAGGCAGCAGCACTGGTCCCCCAACCCATCCACCCACATACACTCCAACAAACACACACACACACACACACACACACACCTCACACCCTACAAAACACACACACACACACAGAAAGATATATGCCTATGAGAGAACCCAGCATCGACAGAAATATAAACTATGCTGCCTCCTGACCTGAAGCATGAGGGACTGATTACCTTTTTGCTGCAAGCGCCCTCACGCCTCTGTGGAAACACAGTTGTTGTGTTTGTCAGTTTGGTGTAAAGCTTCACATCCACTTACTGACCGGCCCTGCTGATCAAAGTGAGAAGGATGTGTGTTATGAGTGGCTTTTGTGGGGGAGTTCTCTGCGCATTTCCTTGGAAATAGTAGTGGTTAATGAGCCAGAGATGATGGTAAAGAGCTAAGTCCACTCATCTCAAGATGTTCGACGGACGGCCGGCGTGCTTTGCTCCCTGACATGATATATAGACTGTGCAATGCTGCCCCCTGCCGGCAAAGTCCGCACTTGCAACTAAAATACTTGTAACTGAACAGACTCCCTCACCGAGTAACTTCACAGAGAATCACTGAAGCCATAAAGTGTAAGTGTCTGAGACCACTCTGAGACCAATCTCAGTAAGGGAAGAAACGGCTCTCAGAAAGGCCGAGTCAGAGCTGCAAAATGCAAGCCATAAAACCACTTAATGACTTTGTTATGGGAGAAAACAATCCCTTGCAAAGAATGCGCTCTAACATCGATCAAAGCCTGAACATGTGCCTGTGCAAAACGGTCTTGAATACACAAGGGGGGGGGGGGGGGGTAAAAGGGGAGAGAATTATAGTCCATTTGAAGAGACATTTAAAAAGCCTTTTCACAGAGAAGGACCCAGATCAGTCAGAGGCCAGAGCTTCGCTGGCTAGAGGGACAAATAAGGAATGACTGTTAGCTGGCATTAACTTTGCTATAGTAAAACATTACTGCTTGATCTGGCGAAATAAAACAATTCAATAACAGATTCCAGCTGTCTGCCTGTGCCATACTTATGGGCAGACACAAAACACTCCCATTTGAAAGAACATGACAGAAAATTTCAGATTTCCAAAAATACTCAGTGAAGTGTTAAGTGTCCACAGGGCACTGCTTGGTGATGAAGTTATAAAATGGTGGTGCTATATATCGTTTTCATCTGTACAAGTGACATACTACAAAGCCTCACCATCATTTCCTCTCCCATGCTTGACAGATGGCCTTCTCTCCAGCATATCTCATGTACTCTGTACAGTTTTTTCCCTCTGTGATCCAAACACCTCAAATTAGATTTGTCTATAATGTTCCACCCTACCTATCCTTTCGTTGGTCAGTCTCAGATATGGCTTTTTTCTTTGAGGCTGTTCCAAAGGAAGGCTCTAGTTAACTTGGTATTATTGTTGACTTTTTGTACCCTGGTTACAGACACTGCACTGTTCTATGGTGCACACATTTGGGAGATGTCTTCAGCTCATATCCCATTGCTATCCTTACTTTTATAAATAGTGATAGAATGCAGGGATTGAAGTGAAAAAAAATCTATTGACTGAACTTTTTTCAGGCCAATAGAGTACTAAAGTGTGACATCATGTTTCCGTAGCAACCAATTTTCTGTTCTACACAAACCAAATTAACAATGTGAAATACTATGCCAGACCAAAGTTTTATAGAAAAAATTTTTTGCAAATTGATAAGCAGTTTGTGTCTCCGATGATTATTGAGAATAGAACTTCTTCATTTTTTATTAAGGAAACTGAAACTAACGTGGTGTAAACTGCTATCGACATGGTGCAATGCTTCCTGAATGCAATCAATGCATAGCCTACTTGCCGATTTTTTTTCAGGTTTGTAAATAAATTCCAAATTTAAAAAAAAAAAAAGTGTCCGAAGCCACCCCGGTTGACAGTAGGCCAGGCTAATAACGTTATGTAGGCCTAATCAGAACAGATTAGGCAAATTTACTGTTACGTTTCGTTATAAACTTTATCTTTCATACTAGCGCAAACTTTTCAAATACCCCGAAAAAATACATAAAAGATTCCACATGTTTCGATCTAGTGATTTTTACCTCTTGAAATTGATTTATTCTCGTTTTAAAAGAAAGAACACAGCGAAGCAATGGAAAATGCCATCTCTGGTTCGGTTGTTTAGAACAGAATATAATTAATGCCATCTACGGGCAAATGCATAGAACATAACAATCCTATGGTTTGACCCTGTAGCCTCGTTTTGGCCAGCAATAGCCACTGCGTGAACAAGGCAAATTGCGAGTGTTTTCTTTTCCTGATGAACAAAATAATATTTCAGTACCATCCCTGACTAACCATTGCTGTTCTTTTCTACTAGCAATCATATTGTAGAAAGGCTTTAACTTACACTCTTATTTAATCACTTCAGGCCAAAGGTGTTTAAAGGGGAGGTTTCTTTTTGTTGTTAATATGCAATTCAACACCAAGTCAAATCTATAAAATCAAGTTTGCAAGACTTTTCATTTCCTCATCAATGTAACAAATCAGAACATTCAAGATCTTGTCCATATTTCCATTTGTTGCCTCATCAGCATTTAATGAAAATGAAATGATATGAAAATGAAATGAAAATGAAAAGAGCACGAATGTTAGCCTTATCTTCAGATTGGTGGCGTGCTAAAACTTTTTTTCCATTGCTTCCATAAGTAATTTTCTTGCAGCAAACCACGTAAAAGCAAACCCCTGGCACCTTCATTTCTTTATACCATGAACTGTATGGCTTGCCGTTTTCCCCCGTTTCCAACAGCCAAGGCCATCTCCATATATTATCCATATATAACAGTTTTGTCTATCTCAGACACATGTGCCTTTCTTTAGCAACAATGCATCCATGACGGCTAGTGGCCTTGCCAAATAATGTTTTTTAACATCAGATTCACACAAATCATGACGCTATTATGCAAGGTTCTGGTAGGCCTACTGGTTATGGTTTTGTACTATAAATTAATATTTTATAGCAAAGTTTTAAGTTGACTATTTTAATTGCATTGTTATTTTTTGTCAGCTTACAGTCATAACCTCCTGTCGCAGTGTAACCAAAATAAGCAAGGCTATCTGTGTGTCACAGCACAAACACGACTGACGACAATCCTTCGTACGATGGAGAACTTAAATCCCTGTAGAATGTGTTACAGCAATAGAAAGACATGTTTCTGAAGAAAAAAACTATTTCCTCCTGACCATTTTTAGACCTTTGATCACAAGTCAAATACTCAAGGAGCTATAACCAATTAGACATAATTGTAAAAAAAGGTTTTCCAATGATGAATTAGTATGTTAAACATGCTGACATAATATCATTAAAACACAGGAGTGATTGCGGTCACTTCAGCCATTAGTAACAGTCAGTCATCAAAATAGTCATCAATAACAATTATCTACAGTCTTAACAATGTCTGCACTACATTTTTGATCAATTTCAGGTTATTTAAAAAAAAAAACAAAGACGCTTCTCTGTGATTCCAAACTTTTGAATAGTACGGTACATTTGAGCATTGGCCACTTGTGTCATTTGGTAAGTTGGATTAAGACTCTGATTTACACCCAGACTCTCTGAGTCGACAGCTTGCTTTTTCTGGACTGCCATCACTTCTGGTTGTCACAGAGGCTACAGGATGAGAAATAAAAATAAACACTCCTTTTTTCATAAAGAAAGAGTCCTGATTTTTACTCAGACTTAATTCTTTCCATAAACACCGAAAAAGCTCTAAATGGTTCTTGGCTTGTCTAAAGAAGACCTAGTGCTCAGAAGCCATGCTATTCAATGTGCATATTATTCTCTTTGGTTCCCTTGTATTACCTGTCTCTTAAGCACTAGCCTGCCCTTATGAACTAAAACAAGCATGCAAACACTGACATTGACAGGGAATCTGAGCCACAATATCACAATCATGCACAATGGGTTTCAAAAACATTTCAAACAAGCCTTCGAATAACATCCTAAATGATGCCCGTTTCCAACATGTGCTGTGCCCACCAGCAAACCAGGATGTGCACTTTGTCGTTCTGTGTTTCGGAATGGAAGACCCCATGGCATGCCCACGGAATTGTAAGAAAAGCTTTCACGGCACATCACTGGCAACTATATTTCTAAAACACTAGTTAGCATTTCATCATATTTTCATGACAGCTG
This sequence comes from Alosa sapidissima, assembly GCF_018492685.1. NCBI lineage: Eukaryota > Metazoa > Chordata > Actinopteri > Clupeiformes > Clupeidae > Alosa > Alosa sapidissima. The sequence continues at coordinate 14,135,975 of NC_055964.1, forward strand.
AGCTGTTTGTGCTATATGTGACTTTTAGTTAGTTCTAGTAGTTTTAGACCAAAACTCCTTATTGTTACTTTAATGTGTGAAAGTGAAAACACTAACAAATCATTACAGTGCAGTTTGTTTTATTTAAAATGTTCTTACATTCCTGGGAGTTCCCATTAATGGTTTGGTACAATATTCATTTCAATGGATATAAAATGAAGAGTAATGTTAAAGAACTTGGCAACTTTCATTGATCATAGGTGCAGTCTGAACGCTTCCACCGTGAGAGAAATCCAAACAGGATTGGCATAAACAATTGTGAAAATAAAATGTAGGGAAACACTTTAGCTTGTTAAACAGCACCATCTAGTGGTATGTATTGATTCATACCACAACAATTGTAATGACCTGCTAAATCATGAGACATCTGCATTATAAACTTTTCAAATTCAAGTTATGTTGCACCACTTTTTTTTAAACATTGCATAATAAATCAACAATGAATAAATGTCATAACAAATGATTGCATATTAAAGGTGCCATGTGTAATGTCCGCCAAAAAATCAATTCATACTCCACATTCCATAAAAGATGGGGGCAGTATACCTCCAGAAAGTGAGTTGGTCTACCCTACAGTAACAACCGAGACACGTGTATTGCAGTTTGGCTGGTGGTTATGTTGCCCGCATACCGCCTCCCATGGCCGAAACTGGCATTATGACACCTGTCGGGCTGTGGCTAGTAATTTAGCATGCTAATTCAGGTTGATATCCCTGCAGCATTATACCTTGTCATTTTTTAAATGACATCATCGCCCTAATTTCTTCTCATTCTTTTGATGCGTGTAGCTCATTTTTGGATATTTTTACCTCAATTCTTACACATGGCACCTTTAAAGGCTTATCTGAGTGGTGACGACTGATCTATTCAAGCCTATCTCAAGGATGAAGAGCAGTTTGCTTCCCAAACAATTGTTCAAGTTAGACAGGTAGGGTCTCACGCCAATTACTCAAGGCCGTGCGGGTGCGTTAGTTTTGGGCAATGTAACAGTCAATCAAGAAAAAACTCGCACACCATTATTATAAACAATTGTTTCCCTTTTTTGCTCTGTGTAAATAGTAAACAAGGCCTGGGAATATGGAAATGGATAGTGGCAATGATAAAATATTGTGACTCACTCACAGTTTGAAACCTCAGCCACCTAATAATCCTAATAACCAAAAGCCAAAAATCTTTACCAATTAAGCGTCCATACAGGAACTGGTAAAAACCACTGGGGAAAAAACTAACGTCAAGAGTCAGTATTGAGGTTTCCGATCTACGTTACTGTTCTTGGTACAACCTGAAAAGTGATATTAGTTTTTTTTTTTGTTTTGCTTTATTTTTTAGATGCCAATGCATTAAAAAAATGAACATTTCTCCTGGATCTATAGCCCCTATGCCCTGCCCTGAACACTGTGTTCTCCATTTTTGATGCAGTGTGTAAATGATTGCTTGTTCGGTAGTGTTTTCATTTTCACTGCTTTGTGAATGATCTGAAGACATTGTTTGGTTTTGAGCACAGGTAAAACTGTTTTAAGCAATTGTTCCGTTTTGCAAGAAGTGTCAGAGGATTTGTTAATGTAGTTTAAGAATGGGCGTTTCTGTTTAGTTTTGAGAAAAGAATAGAAGTTTTCAAAAAATGTTGTTGAGTTCAGTTTTAGCAATTGTGAAAAACTAACGCTGCCATTTTGGGATTGAATCAGCTTCCTCTCTTTTTCCACACACACACGGGCAGCATACACATTATAATACATTGGATTAAGTACAGACATTAGGTCGGGCATTGTGGCAAAGTGTCCGACTCACTGTCCCTCATGTTGTGGCAAGCTGTAACGTATTTTGCAGCCAGCGGAGCAGTCAGTCCTTCTCCTAGCAGGTGGGCCAATTTATCAGTCGGTAACACTTTATTTTAATGTGTCACTGTTACAGTGTACCTACCTAATTAGGTACAGTGGTACAACCTGTGTAACAACATGTACTATCAGGTACTATCAATGTACTTGCATTATGTATTTGTGGGTACCTACATATAGTTGTTACATTGTAATACTGAGTGCTTTTACAAAACTTTGCCAATTTGCCTACATTTTCATCAGCGGCAAAGAGCTGACCTGAGACCTGCTGGATGGGGTAAATCTGGTCATGATAGATTTGATATACAAACCATTCTTAGCTCCAGTCAAGGCCTCATTGTCTTCAGTGTACATGTAACAGCTGTGCTGCTACAACCTTGTTACTCTTTGATACAGTGGAATAAACCTATTTAAGTGTACCAGTTAATTACTTACATGTACATATGACATGTATGTTGTGTCTTCGATGTCTTGGAACAGGTCTACTAATTCACATGTACTGTGTGGTGTAACACGTTTCAACACTCAACACTCATCAATTACAGGATGCATGACATCATCGACAGGATGTATATAATATGTACATGTAAGTACTTAACTGGTACACTTTATTTTAATGGGTTTATTCCACTGTATCAAAAGAGTAATAAATGTGTACCAACACAGTTGATACATGTACTACAGTATGTAGGGTAATGGCAGACAAGTTCCAAGACACCAATGACACAACATACATGTAATATGTAATTGTAAGTATTTAACTGGTACACTTCATAGGTTTATTCCACTGTATCAAAGAGTAACAAGGTTGTAGCAGCACAGCTGTTACATGTACACTGAAGACAATGAGGCCTTGACTGGAACTAAGAATGGTTTGTACTGTATATCAAATCTATCATGACCAGATTTACCCTATCCAGCAGGTCTCAGGTCAGCTCTTTGCCTCTGATGAAAATTTAGGCAAATTGGCAAAGTTTTGTAAAAGCACTCAGTATTACAATGTAACAACTATATGTAGGTACCCACAAATACATAATGCAAGTACAATGATAGTACCTGATAGTACATGTTGTTACACAGGTTGTACCACTGTACCTAATTAGGTAGGTACACTGTAACAGCGACACATTAAAATAAAGTGTTACCCCTTTTTTCGTTTTTTTCATTTTGGATTCTCAATTGAATATCAAATGAACGATTGATACACGGACCTTTGATCATCACAATGTTCCAGATATTTATTCTTACTTTGATTCATAATTTGTTTTACTTTGATCTAATTTTGAAAAGCAGTGCTGGTCTGAGATCGATGGATTAGAGTATTAGTTAACTTCAGAACCAACTGGCAAAGGGGAATGGTTTTAGGGCTAACCTCTTGGGTTTTGTATGCTTGAAACTGTATGGTGTTCTCGTCACTAGAATTTAGGTGGATCCAGAATTTTAAAGATCTTTTTTGTATATTTAATGCCAATGGGAATCTGCCTAATTCTGCCCTGCATGCATTTGTTGGTGTTTTCCTTTGGACTCTAAGAATGTTTCTCATAAATTCTGCATGCAGGGATTCAGTGGGATGTTTGTCCCATCTAGTGTAGTCTAGCTTGATGAGTGGACCCCATACCTCGCATCCATTTAATGCAATTGGCATTATTACACTGTTGAATATTTTGCACCAGATTTTAATTGGGATTTGTATTTTATGAAAATTTCTTTTGATGGCATAGAGAGCTCTACGAGCTTTATCATTTAGCACATTCACTGCAAGGTCAAAGCTTCCTGAGGCACTGAGTTTCAGGCCTAGATAATCATAAGATAAAGAATGCTCTAGAGCGGTGTTTCCTAGAGTGAAAAGGTGTCTGCCTGCCTGAGAGCTTGCTTTCTTTTGGAATATTACAATCTTTGTTTTGTCCAAATTGACTGTCAGGGCCCAGTTCTGACAGAATTGCTCTAGCAGATCTAGGTGCCGCTGTAGTCCTTGTTCTGAGGGTGACAGCAGCACCAGGTCATCTGCAAAAAGCAGAAATTTAACTTCTCTATTGTTTAGGGTGAGTCCAGGTGCTGTAGATTGTTCCAATACCACCGCTAACTCATTGATGTAGATATTGAACAGAGTTGGACTCAAGCTACAGCCCTGTCTCACCCCACACCCCTGAGTGAAGAATTCTGTTCTGTTGTTGTCAATTTTTACAGCATTTTTATTGTCCATATAAATAGATTTGATTAAATCATAGGTTTTGCCCCCTACACCACTTTGCAAATTTTTTTTAAATAATCCATTGTGCCAAATTGAGTCGAAAGCTTTTTTAAAGTCTACAAAGCATGCAAACATTTTCTTTTGTTTTCCTTGTAAAACATGGGTGTTGATTAGGGTGTGTAGGGCGTAAATGTGGTCAGTGGTTCTATGTTTTGGCAAGAATCCAATCTGACCTTTACTCAAGACATTGTGCTTGATGAGGAAGGCCTGTATACGGGCGTTTAGAATACAGCAGAAAACCTTCCCCAGGTTACTGTTCACACAGATGCCTCGGTAGTTATTGGGGTCGAATTTATCTCCACTCTTAAATATTGGGGATATAAGCCCCCTATTCCAGATCTCAGGAAAACAGCCAGCTTGGAGAACAAGGTTAAATAGTTTTAAGATGACCCTGTACAGCTCAGGGGTGCATCTCTGTTTTTATATTGTCAGGTCCACATGCTTTTTTAGGTTTGAGTTTCAGGAGTGCTTCTGCTAATTCTTCAGATGTGATTTCGTAATCAAGGGGGGTTTGATTGTCTTTTCCAAGGAGGTGTAATTTTTCCATTATAATTTGTTGGCCAGTTGTGAGGTTATCGGGAGGGATTTTCTCATAGAGTTGCATGAAATAATTCCTCCATGTTTCTCTATCTTTTAGGGGTAGCTCTTGGTTTTGTTTGGGATTCAGTGTGTTCCACTTTTCCCAAAACTGATTTTGGTTGATGGAGCTTTCAATTTCCTCTAGTGTTGCATTATAGAGAGTTTGTTTTTTCTTTTGAATCATTTGTTTATATTCTTTGAGTTTTTTGCAGTAATTTTTTCTCATCTCTGGATTGTTTGGTTGCCGGTGTTTTTGATTTGATAGTTGTCTGAGATTTTTCCTCATATCACACTCCTTATCAAACCATTGCTCTTTGTGGACTTTATTTATGGGTTTGGAATTACCTCTTGAGAGGTTTGCTTTATGTGCAATTATGTGGTATAATTCATTTACTTGATTTACGGCTGTTTTAACAGCTGGTGGATATGGATGAAATTGTGTTAGTAAAAAACTATTCATTTTATTAGTAATTTCAGTAGAGTTGGCTGCATTGGTGAATTCAGATGCACGGTCAGATGTCCATTTATAGGTTGGTTTGAGTTTTAAAAGTGTCTTTGTATCTGTTATCTTGATTTGCATAGTTCTTTTTAGGTATACATTGATTTGACAGTGATCTGAAAGAGGAAGCTGTGGTCTTACAGTGAATGCGTTGATGGAGGAGGGGTCCATGTCAGTAATTGCATAGTCAACTACACTAGACCCAAGAGCTGAGCAGTATGTGAACCAACCTAATGAGTCCCCTTTCATCCTACCATTAAGGAAGTACAGGCCTAGGCCTCAACAGAGATGCACTAACTCCTTACCATATTTGTTGGTGACAGAGTCAGGGTTGTGTCTTAGCTTTGGCTCTCTCCCTCTCACACACACTCACACACACTCTCTCTCTGTGTGTGTGAGTGAGTGAGTATGCAATGTGTGCATGCAAGATAGAGAAAGCGAGACACAGATTCTCTGCAGCTTTTTGCTGTCAAGAGAGCATGGTTGTTCATCCTGTCCTCATGAACATCCCAACTCCTGGGTTAAATCTAAATCTTCCACTGGTAAATAATGTAAATAGCTTCAGGTGACATAAGCACTCTAGCATATTTTTGTAGAACACTTAATTCCCAACATCTGACCAAAGACCACGCATGTGCATTCTCCCACCATAAGACGGCAACAGGCCCCAGACCACTAACACAAAGCTTCTGTCTGCTGCATTTCAATCATATAAAGGCTCTCTACACGAGAGATCAGACCAGGATGCTATCCATTCGCTTGAGATTTGAGGCTTTGTAAAAATGAAAGGTAAATAAAAGGTGGTGCACAATCTCATGCCATGTCTTAAGTTTAGTAAATAATTCTGTCTCAAATTAAAAGTAGCCTAATGTAATTTCATTTTCCAGCTCACACATCTGTACACCATTGCAAATACATGATGTGTGACCTTGTGCCATATATCTTCTTGTATCCTCAGGCACAGACAACATGAGTGCAGTTTTTGCCTAGTAACTCTATCCACACACCATCTGGCTAGGTAACTAACAAGACAATCCTGCTACTCACCTGGAGTAGTTAGACAAATAAACAATAAAGACAGCTTAACTGCACAGCACTAGTCAAAGGTCAAGTTTATGTATTCAGTTTCACAAACAGCCAAAGATTACCAAAGGAGCCATATGTACAAGATCCCCTTTGCACTTAACTAGCAGCACTAACTGCTAACAGGAACTAAATGGACAGCAGCTTTAGCTTCTCCAGTGGGGCACTCATTAAAGTTTTTTTTTTTTTTTACATTACATTTAGCAGACACTTATGTCCAAAGTGACTTACATATGTCAACTATATGCAAGGGATTACATTGTCCCCTGAGAAACTTAGGGTTAACTGCCTTGCTCAAGGGCACAACAGTGAAAGCAACAACAGGAATTGAACCGACAACTTTCAGGCTACTGCACGCTAGCCCAGCTCCTTAACCACTACGCTACCACCGCCCAAGCAGCCAGGCAGCTAGAGTGGGGGCATGTCCCCCCATTTTCATGTCCCCAGAGTGTAGCGCTATAGCTGCCTAGCTGTCGCAATTCGAGCTAGGTAAAACGATTGTTTTTTGAGGGGGGTTTCTTTTTTTCTGTATGACGATACGCTGGTTGTGCGAATGTTGAGTAGATGAGTGTATTATAATGAAGTATAGTGTAGTGTAGCATAGTCTTTATCAGGTCTGTGTTCTCTTCTAGTTTAACTATGGTGTTGCTTTATCACGAGAATGAGTGCCATGTTCATCATCTCCATCATCAAGAGCTTTTGAAGTAGCACACGGATGCTAAATGCGGGGGAAAAGTTATGTATTTTGGATACATGAATAATAGCAGTTATTTGGAAGCGCTATGCCACACACACAGAGGCCCATTTTGGCCACAAAGTCTTCACAGACCTCTCATCTTTTCAACCGATACCAGTCTGCATCTGTGAATGGGCCGATTCAAGCAGCCATTAGTAAAAATGAAGTGGATTTTTCCGCGTGTTCCAAGTTCAGAGGGATAGTGGCTTTGAGAGCGGCGCAGCAGGGGGCCAATATCACCACACAAAAGCAGGAATATTACCCTGCTCTCCCCCCGAAACAGGAAACGGATCGCTCAAGGACTCCACTCTTTGTTTTCCAGAGATGATGGATCCCCAGATTGAGGGTAATGTGGCAGGCTGTTCGAGGTCCCGGAGAAAGGTGGCGGCCCCGCTGGAGAGTGGGCCAGCTTATCCCCTGCGGCCCCCGGGCATATAAAATAAATTCAACTCACACGTCAAGGACCGTTTCCCAGCCAGCATTTTCATAGCACGGAAACAAGTCATTCATAGTCCACACAACAGGTAATGACGAATCTCACAAAAGGCAAAACACACCAGGCTAAATAACAATGTGAACAAAAGTGGTGGTGGTGGTGGTGGACTGGGAGTCCTTAACTCACGATGACTCAAATAACGCACCGGTTTCCAGCTGCACTGGTGGTGAAAAGACGAATAAGCAAGTCCAGATGAAGAATCCTTATCTTGGAGGTCAACTGAGAACCACTTCTTTTCCTGCAGGTCTAATCTCTCATGAAAACATATGCTGAAGATGAAAGGAACATAAGAAATGTTCGGTTTACCACACCATCACAAGATGTACACATACACAGTATACACATCAATATAAAAGGAGCTGAAAGCCGTTCTTTTGCCAAAGTGTTTCTACATAGGTTCAAGTCATCATACTTGTCTCAGCCATCAGGATAGCTGGTGTGTTGTGATATGATTAACATATGTTGGAGGAATTATTGTGACATATAACTCACTGCGTCACAGAGAGCAGAACAAGCAAACGTGACAGGCAGTCTGTCATAGAGGGGACAGAGAGGACAGGGAGGATAGGGACATACACTGGACAGTGGACAGTAGATCAGCATTGATGGACCAGTTAGCCTCGGACAGTGATATTTGGCAAAGAGATGAAAAGTTGACAACACCCTCTGCAGTAGTAAAAAAAACAATAAACTGGCCTCTGATGTGAACCAAGCATGGTCAAATGTATAGGGAATCTTGGAGCTGTCGAGATTGCATTCCACTCAATCCCTGACAGTGAAATGAAAAAGATATACGTAAAAGCCAACATGTATGTTTTCTCTGGGAAGGAGAACAAGAACCTGGGCAACGATAAATCAAGTATTCAGTCACCCTCCTTCGTTGTTTCCCAGACAGATTTAGTGACTTCCTGCCAGAAGCTGTGTCCTCCTCTCTTCTCCTCCTGCTCCTTGGCTTAAGGGGGACCACTTACAGTCCAATAAGTTACCGATACAAGAACATGGAAGAGCAACACTAGTGAGTGAGGTAGAGAGAATACAGCTAGAAGAACAATCTGACACACAGTCCATTGATATTCCTTAGGAGCGCGAGCCAACAGTCTGTCCTTTCACTACACACAAAGGGCTTCAGCTCAAGGCAAAGCAGTGTTGTGTGGCTATCTTCAGCCTGGCACATGGCCCAGTGAAGTGCTTTCAAAGAAGTGGGTGAGAAGTACTCCATTTCCCAGCATGGGGAAACACTGTTTCTTGTAAGATGAGCTGGGTGAAACGACCAGGCTGGTGAAAGTGTCTTCTTACTGGGCAAAGCTGTCTGGTTCTTAGGATGGGAACTCCCGTTTATCTTTCACTGGGAAAGGGTAGAAGGATGTTGCATATTTACACAATCTCACAACGGGAAGCAGCCGTGTAGACACAGATAATGCACATAAGTATACAGACAAACATGCACCAGACAAAAGCAAACAAACATGTCTACAAAGATAGCCAGCAAAAAAACAAAAAAAACACAGACACACAGATCAATGCTCGCACAGGACACAGGTTTTTGTTTGACATCAATATCCGTTTATTCACATCTGTACATAATGTATTTCCTTTAACAACCAGCCTCCATGGTAAACAAAAGGAAGACCGGACAACCTGACCCAGACCATCAACAGAAGTGCATAGATGGAACATTTTTAACATTGCATTAACGGAAAGGTTTTTTAACAAGGCAGAGGGTCATGATCACATGATCATCCGGATTCGTCTCAGAATGCAGACGCTGGAATTTGATTTCACTTCTGGTTACTATTAGTGTTGTGATTTTCTATTGTGCCATCCATGTTATCATCAAGACGTATCTTCTCCCAGGACCAAATTGCTAATAATTGGTAGAAGTATATGTCAGTCAAGACCATTTAAATCCAGCTCATCCAGCCCTATGAAACAACGGGTGAAATATCCAAAGCTAGGTGAATTCTGCCTCACAGTGATAGGAAGAGGCAAGATAGGAGTAATTTTCTTTGACATGCTGCTGCATAATGGCCATAACAACATACTAATGTGTTTATGATGCGACCTACGGCTCATGGATAGCAATGAGGCGGGTCATAAAAGCATCTGCTGTTGGAATCGTTTCATTTGTCTGTCTAATCTATAGCAGTTCAGAAAGAGTATCATCAGAGGTCAAAAAGCATACCTTGCTGGCTGTCACTTGCTAGAGCTCTGTGTATTTTTGATTATTTAGGCTCCCTTTTGGTTTGTATTATGATGCATTATTGTGTTGTGTTTAGGGCTGGGACAACGCGTCGACGTAATCGATGACATCGACGCAAAAAATACGTCGACGCAAAATATGAGCGTCGATTCGTCAAGCATAACGTGTGCTGCTAAATATTTTTAATCTTACACCTTCAGTGTTTTCCATACGTTGACTAATCTGTGGCTGGGCACCACGAAACTAAAACCGGCCACCACACGTTGATGTTCTATGTTGTAGGCCTACTGATTAAATTAAAGATAAGATAAAATAATTTCATTGAGCTGCACTTTTTACTCACACAGCCTTTCCTCGTCCCGCCCGCTCTCTCTCGTAACGAGCCCGCTGCTCCTCCTCTGCATGTGCATTTAACAAAATATTCACGATTGTTGAAGGATTGTTGTTGCCACATAGAAGCACTGCATAGAACACAGTGGGCTAAATTGCTATTAAATCCGCTTAGCATCGTGACCATGCTGCGCAAATTTGATCAAAACTGCTGCATTAAAGTTAAAGTAAACTCTGCTAAGGTCTTATCACAACATAGTACATTGAGGAGACTACTAAGTTAAGTTACAGTATGCAATCAAGCAGTATCTCAACGCTAACGTTAGAATACTGTTTGGATGTCAAGTTTAGCATGCTTACTTGCAGCTACTTGTATTCGTTATTCATGCAGGGCTCATTTTATGGACTCTGAATGTTTGCAAAATCCCGATGTAAATGGAAAAGTGTTTTCCAAGACTCAAAAGTGCTTGTCCAAAGGAGAAGTACGAACCGTTATTTGAACTAACTACTTATGAATTGCATCCACGCATCAGCAGCCTTTTAACTGTGTTAATGTTAATTGCAAGGATTCCCACACGAACGTCTTAAAATGACAGGCACTCAATTAGACACTACTGAACTTTGTTGAATGCTACCTCTGACTAAGAATGCATTACTTTGCACTTGTATAGTCTTTTATTTTGTAATCTTAAAAGCAATAAGCGTATATTGCAATGTTAAAGAATTCATGTTTTTTTCATTCAGATATGTAAATAAACATGTATAAGTTGCTATTAGTGAATTAATGTGGAGATAATCGATAATCGAATTGAAATCGAATCGGACTGAAAAAATGAATCGTTAGATTAATCGATGCATCGAAAAAATAATCGCTAGATTAATCGTTTAAAAAATAATCGTTTATCCCAGCCCTAGTTGTGTTGTTATATCATTAGTAGGACACATCTGTGGACTAGGACACATCTGTGTCGCTTAGTTTGCTTTCATTATTTTAAACCAACATGTCACGTCCTGCTCAATCTTACCAATACATCAATCTGTGTTACTGTCTGTTCTCAGTCAATAGACAGTGATATACAATATATCTCTTCATTAAGTTGTACCTATCTCCCTACCATTTTGTAAATTCTCATTTTTACTTAATTCTAAATCTCTGATGTTTTATTTATAGTTTTGTTTGTTTGTTTGTATTATAAAAAATAAAAAATTCTGTATTATTGTGTTAAATGGTCCAAATGTAAAGCACTCGGAGATGCATTCTGTGTATGAACGGTGCTATACAAATAAAGCTTATTATTATTATTATTATTATTATTATTATTATTATTATTATTAAGAAAGTCTGCATTTGGTCTCCTTAGACATAGTCTTACAGAGGCAGACATTTTAATTGCATCATTTAGTGATACCTATAGATAAATATGGTTGGAAATTATCAGGTTTAGTGCTTTCAAACACTGCAAGAGGTTGGGGCTCAAACAGTCAAATCAAAAGTGCTGCAACAATAATAGCAGTAATTCTGAACATTTCTGAAAATGTCCTGAAATGCTGAGATCACACATGTGTATTCCTGAGGTGCTACCCATGACCTGACTGTCTCCACAAAAACAAAATGAGACAGCTCCTCTAACAAGGCATCCATCCCCTATACCACCATTCACCTCATCCTAACAAATACTTTTTCACTGTCCTGACTTGAACTGCTCTTTCTGTGACCATTTAGCAACACAGCCTCCTGCCACACCAATTTCCTGTATATGAATCGGGGATGGAAAAGCACAATATTTGTCTAGATAAAGGGGCTATTTATTTTCTATAGAGCACATGTGGATGTTTCTTTCCACATTTTCCAGTGGGAACTTGAGCTGTGAAAATACACACCAAGCCAATGTATGCATTTGTTGTTGGTCAATTCAAACTAACATTGGGCTGAAAATGAGCATTTTGAGTAATGTGACCAGAACTTCTACAACAATACTACCTCAATCATGGCACCTCAAAAAAAGTAAATACATTCTTCCTTAGCGTTATGCACTCTTGAGGGATCAATAAAATAATACATTTTGAATCATATTCAGGGAGATCCGTATGTTCACCACAGTGACACCTAATAATAGATCAAAATCTAAACTCCATCAGGCCATATGTCTGGCTACAGCTGGGAAAATGTATATACACAGACAGGCCTCTTGTTTCCGGCACATACAACATAAGGGATCAAAGACTGCCCAAGACACCCCCCCCAACCTGTGGTCAGTTACAATACACATAGATCAGCAATTGTTACATAACATTTGACAGTTTTTCATTATATTTGTGAACCTTAGTTGTTTTAGCAATAAACATTCAATGATCCAGTAGTACAAACGAGATCTTTTCCATATGGGTGATTTTACCCCTATGTAGGCAATTTTACTCCTGACATGACACCATATACTAGGGGTGGAACGGTACACAGAAGTCACGGTTCAGTTTATACCTCACGGTTCTGTACGAGTTCGGTACAATGGAAGGGAAAAGCAAATCAAAAATGGAGGGGTGAATCAAGATTGTGATTTTATAACAATGTATCGTGCAGGCCTAGCCCCGTCTCAGCCCCACAGTGAATCCCATGTTGCTAGCTGACTCTTAGCACGTACTAAACTCCCGGTGGCCAGTTTCCTCGGTGATGCCCACACGCCTTCCACCTGCTGTCATCTATCAGCCTCCCGGCGCTGAGGTGCGACAGGACACTTTACAGCCAGCAAACCGGTGGTGCCCTCCTCCAGAGCTGAGTTATAGCCGGGGCTGGTACAGCCCCCTGCGGTAGCCTGTGCCAGGGCCTGCCAGCGTGTCGGTCAGTCGTGCGTCTCCCTGCCTGCCCAACCCCAGCCTCGCAGGCTCACCAGTCACAGAGGCTCTCCATCACAGCCACGATATGATCTCAGTCACATTCACACAGCACACAGGGACAGAACAACGCCTGCCTGTTCTCACCAGCTGTAAACTGGCTCTGGCCTCAGCACTAGCTGGTGTGATACATCTATACGGACATAGATATTGATAGATAGATTGATAAATTGATAGATCGACAGACACATAGATAGATAAATAGATAGAGAGGCAAGTACCTTCCACAAGTTAGATGCTATGACACTTGTTATGTCTAAACTATTCAAGTACACGTGTGTGAACTCGCACTGGTTTCAACTGGCATTACAGAGGATACTACTGAGTACTGAATGTGTGGCTTCCTATTATTAGAGGCGCTGTTGTTTTCTTGGAGATACTACTACTGTGCTGCTGCACATGCCCTGAGGAAAGTGTCACACACACCTGCTGCCTGCTGCCTGTCTGTAACACAACTCCTCCATCTGAAGAGAAAACTGATGATGCTTTTCCTTCAAAGCCGTAACCATATTCTACTCTTATTACGCCCAGGGCATTTGAATAAGAGGACTTAACAGGTGAAAAGCTTGTTAACTGTTCATTTTCTTAGAATTCAAAGAGCAGGGTTGTTGATTAGACTGAGGCTCAATCCAAATGGGATTTCAGTGCACTTTAACCTTATAGGTAAACAGGGTTAACTGGTGTTTACCAATCACAGCATTGACAAAAATAAACACTTTTACGAGCAGCCAGACTACCAAAGGCTACTCAAGGATTCTTGAGATCTTTGTTTTCCAGATTCCTGATCCAGAGTCAAGAATCCAGATCCACCTCACACCACGCAAACATGCCAGGGATGGAGGAAGCCTTCTCGAGTCACTGACACAGACACATAGCCTGACTCAGTGCTACACACAAGAACCACACACAAAAAAAAACCTGGTGATAAGCATACAGACATGCAATCACAAAAAAACTAAAACGTGGACATACTCATTTGGTCAAGTCTGTATCAGCTATGGGGAGCAACAGTTGTTTATCTTACCGTATATAAGCCAATTCTGCACAGAGCCAGTGAAAGCTGAATGTGTTCAGACATCGTCCCCGGCAACAGCGTAACCCCCGGCAACAAACAAGCCAAGCCAGAGTCAACCACTGACGGCAAGAAGAGGAGAGGGGGAAGGTGAGAAGCAGCAGAATCGCACGCACATACGCACAAACAAGAACACAAACGTCGAACCTAAGTGAGAGCGAAATCTCAAGCAGCGGCGGCAAGAATCAACAGTGGTTGTTTTCAAAGCAATGGGGGGAGGAGTAGGAGACGCCGCTATTCAGATCCATTCATGAAAAGCAATCAAAGAGACGAACGGAATCGGGCGACAGGGGCAGCTTAGCGAAGAGATCTCTCCAGTGGGATTAGCGGATCAGTGACAGCCCTGTTCCAAAATTACACTACAAATTGGATTAGTCACTATTACACACCTACACACGTCTGAATGAATGAATGAGAATAACAGCACTCTCAGACGGAGAGAGAGAGAGAAGGAGCGAGAGGTTTGTTTTGGTTGCTGTGGCTGCTGTCGAAGGCAGCCACAAAGCCTGCATGTTGTGGGGAATGGATTTCCTGAAGCAGTATGAGAGGTTTCTATTCTTCAAAAGCAAAAATCAATGGGACTTAGATCTCTCCATCAGTCCATTAATCAAATGGAGGCTCCATTAGAGAAGCTGGGCAAGATCAGAATTGAGATCAACCAACGGACAGACAACACTTCTCCTTCTAGTAATCCAATTGCTTGTATTAAATGGTCCTAAAAAGCTCAAGTGCCGGATGAGTTATTTTTCCTTCATAACAAAGGGAGGAAAAGTCACACATTCAAAACATTAGAATCCCTTAGATTTAATATTGTATGTTCAATGGCCTTTTTTTTGCAACATAACCTGCAGAAACATCATCTGACTGAAATGACAGATTAAGGTTTTAAACCTCTGTTCATTCCAGTCCTCCCTCTCCCTTGTCTGTCTGGTCTACCATCTATCTGTGAATCTGTGACTGATATTCTAGATGTGCACTTTGGACCCTGATTTTGAGCTGAACTGTTGCTGAGCATAGATTTAAAAAGTAACATATTGTTTTTTTAGAGGAAGAAATCAATATCAAGAATAATCTACATTTTCACATTATTGTTTCATAATTATTTCACATTTTTACACTTTTATAGTTTTTTCTTTCAATATTAAAATTGTGTTGCACAACTGACACTTTCTCTTTATGCCAACAGAAACAGACAATATAATTGTCTAGTAACAAGAAAATCTATGAGAATGTAGACTGCTCCCACCAGAAAGTTAAACATTGTGTTGGCTCCTTATCTTAAGTGTCACAGAGGTGAAAGTCCAAAGCTCCACTACCCTGATAGTCTCTCTTATTGAGCAAATCTCATCAATTTGTAGAATGAAACGGCATTATTTTTCTTTTTAATGAGAAAACAAAAGTGTCACCTGACATGTATGCAATATTTATACTTAAAATTAAATAAATAAAACTCTGACATAGCTACAGTTTGTAGGGCTCTAGGGATGGGCTCTAAGTCAACAATTTTTTTGTCTACAGCCATCTACTCAAACTTCTTACGTAGAAAGCCAGATCTACCCTTAAACTATTGACAGGCTCAACTTTAAAGAAAAGGTGAGTTTGTCATGCCACTTAAAGGTGCTCTAAGTGATGCTGGGTAACGTCACTTCTGTTGACATTCACAAAGCTAGCTCGCTCCTCCCCCTCCTTCCTGTGCAATTGAAACTCTCCTAAACGTGCATCCCTGTTTGTTATGTTTTATGGACTAGGTTTGCCCAGGTTGTTTTTGCTGCTGTTTTTGGAGCCTCGGCTGTCCACAGAGATTGCAGAGATTTTTTTACAGTGTATTCAGGACACAGACAGCTAGCGGATGGTAAGGTGATGTTTGCTGTAACATAAAATGTTTTAGCCTAAAAAATGCATGGCATCGCTTAGAGCACCTTTAAGCAACAGTTTACACTCCATCATCGTGTCAATATTTCTGTAATTGAATTCAAATGCATTAGATTTGACTCCAGCCAAGTCTGTGTTCATACACAAAGAGCTACAAGAATAGACTGGTTTAAGATGCCAGTTGCATCAAGTATGCCAGAATGTAACATCTGTTTTTTCCAATAATACAGCTCTTGTCATCACCGTTGTAAAAGAGATTAGCACACTCAACATAACCAGTCAACTCATGCTTTGACTGAGTTACAGTAATTTCCTGTGTATTAGCCGCATTGTGTATAAACCGCAGGACAGCGTTTTATGCAAGTTAAAATGCATATTAATACCATATTAACTGCCCCTGGGTATTAACCTCATTGCTGAAGAAATTAAGCAAAATCAATATATAAACCTCGGCTAATACTTGGGAAATTACAGTAAGTTAGTGAATGTGTACTATCACCTTTATGTAGTTGATGTGTTAATCTTAACCTCAGTGAAATACCTACATTAGATTACAGATATTAATTAGATATTAGCTGGCAGTCGATATAGTGTCTAAGCCACTTCTCAGATCAGAATTAAAATTATCAAAAATGTTGGTTCACCCTCCAGTCAGTCCGTTTTGTACATCTTAACAACAGTTTCTCATTCTTTTGAACATTTTGCTCAATCATGCAAAGGTGTTTTCAGAGCCTTCTACTGTTTATACTTATCCCGAAAGAAATCTATTCAACATTGTAAGTCATGTAATGTAAATAGGTATAGCGCACTTCATCCATTTGACTGACATTGTGTTTTTGGGGATTTTTGCTGATTCAATTCAATTTGTTCAAAGCAAAGGCATTTCATGTGCCACCAAGTCAGAGTATGACAAAGTGAAATGTGATCAACAAGATTGGATAACATTACATGGTTTTCAAAGAATGTATGTGGCATGCAAGATTGTCACATTGTTTCTCAACAGGTTGCCTTTGGTGCCACTGTCCAGCCTGTCATAGTGCAACTCACAGAAATAGCCTGGCCTGATCAACTTGACCAGGGGGGTATTCCATCAACCTCGCTAATGAAGGCGGTGCTTAACAGAAATAGCCTGACTTGAACTAGCGTAGACTTTCACTTGGGGCTGAAGCCGTTCCATTAACTCAAGTTAGCAGCATCTTGGCCTTGTTTATTCAAGCGAAGTGTAGTTCAGCTTCATCTCTGCTTGTGCACGAGGTAGAACAGTAGACCAAAACAGTAGATTGACGAAAAGAGGATATATGTCGTAAAATTAAGATAATACTAGACGATTTCTGTTCGATTTGGCAAGCGCCATCTACAGGATTTTCATCGAAAGTCGTCAAATTTAACAGAGAGAAAAAAAAATTACAGTGAAGAATATTGAAATATAAGAAATTCGAGAATAATGAAAGCATAGGCCTACATTTAAAACAACAATGCTAATGGTTTAAAATAAATTGCGAGTTTGATTAGCTTTACTGATACAGTTATACAGTCTATGCTTGAACAATGAATGAATGAGTGAATGAATAAATAGTATAAACTAAAAACAACTTTGGCATATGGATATTCAAAACTATCTATACTATAGCCTACGTTCTTAGATTACTGTAAAAGAGTTCACTCCAAATTATTATCTAGGTGTAGGTGGTCATAAAATAAATTAGATAGATAGATCGATAGATAGATAGAAACTTTATTGATGCCCAGGGGAAATTCAAGTATCAACATAATAGTATTGTCTCCCATAAGTCCCAAATTGTTTGAAATATAATTATCTGAAATGCAATATGGCTTTCAATTTGTCATTTATGCCTAGTATTTAATCTGTGTAGCACAAAGTTGATTTGACATTCATGAACAATCGTCGACACATGAAGCAGTTTTAATTATTAGCTGCCTATAGGCCTACAGGCTACAGAATTATCCTTTGGCTTGCATCAGATATAATATAGCCCACAGCAAAGCATATTACTGTCAATGAACAGCCTACCAAATGTGCATGACCCTTTATCAACAGTATATGTCTTTCATTAAAGAGTACTAAAAATGTCATTATCAAGGTAATAAGCTATGAAGCCTTAATACTTCGTTTGGGAAGCGAACCTGTGAACACGCAAGAATGTAACTCATTTGATGTGTCGTCTCGCTGCACGTTACACCACCACAGAACGTAAATGACGTAGAGTAGCAAGATCCCTAGAACCACACCCACGTGAAGTTAAAACATTTTAAGTCGCATAATCTTCATAAATTCTTTGGAGCAAGTGAATGTGTAAATCCATGCTTGGTGACACTGTCGGAAAAAACATTTCTAGGCCTACTTCTATTTTTGAAGTTGTAGGCTACAGGTGACGAAAGCACAGGTTGATGGAACCATCTTTTTTGACTCGTTTTCTGACTGATTGTTTTTTTTGCAACACAGATTAATTAATTAAGCTTGAAAGTTAACCTGCTACGGAGCAGGTTAGTTCTGTGGCATAAATTCCCATAGTTACCAAGCTGGGATTCACGTTATAGTGCAGGGCGATATGTAGCAAAAAAAGGTGTTTGGAACATTTCATATAGATTTTTGCAAATTATGTTTTTTCACTTCTTCAGACCCTATAGTTTGCAAAACTACCTGTTTCCAATTTTTTCCTGGACTGCACAGGTCCAAAATCCAAGATGGCGGATATATCACCAAAAATTGCAAATAATCGCCTTTTTAAACATTTTAAATGGATATATGTTAGGTATTATCATTATATATACATTTTCTAATAAAATTGAATGACTTAGGTAATAAATATGACCATGGGTGACATGAGTGAGTGAGTGAGGAACCGGTGATGCGTTGGGCAGTTTTCACCACCCTCCTGCAATGCTTTTCGGTTGTGGGCAGAGCAGTTGCCATACCAAACTGTGACACAGTTGGTAAGGATACGCTTGATGGTGCAGGGGTAGAAGTTCACCATGATCTGAGGAGGCGGTGGACCTTCTTTAGCCTCCTCAGATAGAAGAGACGCTGGTAAGCCTTCTTGATCAGGGTAGAGGTGTTGAGGGTCCAAGAGAGGTCCTCAGAGATGTGGACACCCAGAAATCTGAAGCTGGTGATACACTCCACTTCAGTCCCATTGATGAGAATGGGGGTGTGTGCTAGCTTTAGACTTCCTGAAGTCCACAATGAGCTCTTTGGTCTTCAATAATTCTGTTAACAGGACTTGCAGGAAATTGTGGGAACATATGAATTTGTTGATTATATGCAAGCCTAAGTCTGCCTTCACCCATGAATTGTGACTGGTTTCAGAAACAGAATCATCTGAACAATCTACAGAGAGTAGCTCAGTGCAATTAACACACACATTGGATAGCATCTTAATAGATGGTATGGCTGTTGTGCAGGAGATGGTTGTCAGGAAAAGTGACATAAACTGTTGCTAAGATCTGGCAGAATGCTTCTTTGAAAATGTTGAAAGTGAGGCACGAGGCTACAATGACATATAGGCTACTTATTATTTAACAACTATACCATCACAAACTCCATGAAAGACAGGACGAGACAAGTCCATACAATGGGAAAAGCACATGATAAGGGATACAAAATACAAGACTACACCAATCAAAGACTTTAAAGCTTTCCTGGAATCAAAGGAAACCAAAGCCAACCTCGTCCTCTACCTTGCTCATAAAGCTGTTGAACTATGTAAACTGCCAGTTACAGTTCACACACACAAAGGTGGCAGTAGCAGTAAGTAATTTTGGCAAAACCCCACATATCTACACGTCACACAGATGTCTTGGAGCTTACCCTTCGCAGGGTACCAGACATCAACAAAGACAGTCTCATTATCATGGGCACTGGAGAACGTCGACAAAAGATACATCTCAGCCTAGAAATCTTGACGTACCCTAGCGGCAGCAAATGTAATTTCTAGCCAGGGTAGTCTAGCAACTCTCCGTTGGCTTGTGAGGTGGAAAAACCAAACTTCGGTCCAGCCAATCACATCGTGCATAGAGTCAGTGGACCTATCGGGTATCCTATTGTATCCTATCAGGAAATTGAAAGACAACCGTTTGTCCCACCATTTACCGTTTATCCCGTGGGAAAGGAAAGGTTTCTGTTTCAAGTCAATCAAGTCATGATGATGTCATTAACACACTTTGTAGGCTTGTAGTAGGTCCTCATCCATCTCCAGACGTGTTAGCTGGATGTGAGAAATTTGTGTGTCAGCTCCTCAAAACATGGTTTTCAAACAGCTAAAGCCCTTCGGTGGAACTCGGGAACTAGGGAAATCCCATCCCTATGATTGCCCTACCATCGCCTATTGCTGTCCCCATGCTCGGATTCCTGCCCGCGCAGCCTAGAGACCCACTACTTGCCCGATGACAACTCCTAATCCCTATGGACAATTCATCCCCTACACTGGACTATTTGAACTAGGATTCATGCATTATCATACTGGTTATGTAACCATCTAACCACTTTGTAACATATACCTCAGGTGGCTCTAAATACCATGTTCTATTATCTGTATATAGACCTTACTGTCCTGTAACTGACCCCGGGCAGATGGGTCAGGCCCTTGAGTTGTGGATCTGCTTGAGGTTTCATCCGATATGTTTCTCCAATTCTTGCGAGTTTTTCCTCGCCCCTGTTACTCATTGGCTCTGTCTGAATGTTTAACACTCTGTAAAGTGCCATGAGACATGAGTAATGTTTTGATATTAAGTTGAAATTTGAAATTCTGAGAGCACACAGGCAAGCAAATGTTTGGGCACAAGATACAGTGCCTGCTCCAAAGATTCTTGACTCACTATCACTGGGATGGAGGCAAATTGTTGATGGGCAATGGGCTCCTGTTCTGTCAAAACTTCCACCAGCACCAGAGGCTGTTGTGGAGCTTGTGAAGTGCTGTTGTCTTGCCAGCCAATGCAGTAGAAGGTGTTCTTGCAAGAGTGACAACTTACCATTCACACAACTTTGCAGGTGTGAAGGCTCTGAGGAGATGTGCACCAATATTAAAAAGACAGTGACAGTGGTGAGGATAAATACTTGAGTGACAATGACAATGTTTTGTTGAACTCTTCAATAATGAAACAAAATGCAGATTTTTAAAATGTTTTTCTATTTTTCCCATTTTTTCTCCATATTTCTTGGCAAATGATGCAATACATATTTTGTAAATAGTCTGTATCTCACTTGTCTACCTTATTATGTGTATATTTATCAAAAAAATTGACCACTTTAAGCATTTATATTATTTTTCTGCATATTTTGTCCACCATCTTGAATTTTGGCACTGAAAATGAAGAAAAAAATTGGAAACAGGTTGTTTTGTATTCAATACAATTCAAGTAAAAAATCACCAGTTGCAAAAATCTATATGAACCGTTCCTAAAATTGCACGATTCCCCATACTATTAACCTCATTAATGGAACGGAATTCTCACTAAAATTAGCGAGACTGAAATAAGCCAGGTTTGGCCTTTAGCGAGGTTGATGGAATTCCTGTGGTAGTTTTGGGTCGTTTAAGAGGGGTCTAAAGACATTCCTATTCAACATATACTTACTTGTTTAAGCGCTTATGTGTTATGGTTTATATAATGTTGTTTTATTTTAATTGGGCTGTTAATTAATTTGACATTATTGTTTATTATTGATATTCTCCTTAATGTAGTCTTAGCATGTCATTGTTTTTATATTATTGATTGAATTGACATTATTGTTTTATTATTGCCTTTCCCCTTTTTTACATTGCTTTTTATTAGGCTATTGCTTGAATTGATATTATTGTGTACTACAACTATTCTCCTTACTATATTTGACCTACATTTTAATCTGTTCCCTGTTCAATTTTAAATATTATTATGTTGTTTTGTATTTATGTGTCGCTTTGGACAAAGGCGTCTGCTAAATCCATAACCATAACCATAACCATTACCCTATTCCAAGTCTGTGGTTTAGTGACAAACTCCGAATAAGTGGTAAACCTTCAACAAGAGCTCTATGGCATTGTTTTGTTAGGAGAATGAAGCCATAGCTTTTCTAGGAAGTTTACCACTTAGGCCTACTATGAGTTAACTTAGCCAGGTTTGTCACCTTGGTTGGTAAGACTAAATTATGGAAAATAGCCCCCTATTTCATACAAGAAAACAAATTTAAATAGTAGGTAATATCCATCAAACATTTTACTTATTTGTTTCCACTTAACACTTTAGCGCCTATCACGTGGTACCACAAATCTGTGTTGTTGTTGTTGTTGTAGGCCTACGCCTGTTAGCACAAATAGCCTTAATCTTGAAAAATCTTCCCCATGACGCTATTGATAGATAGGCTAAACCTGAATATATGCCTCCTATCCTCCTGTGTGCTAATTAGGTTATAGGCCTAATGAGAGTTGTAAACGGTTAATGGTAGCCTAATGTTACCTAACTATCGGTAGAGACGGGGATAAATGGTGAGAAACTGAATGGTAACAAGAGGCAATACTTGTAAGAAATGGAAGATGAGGAAGAAGGCAACTGAATTGTTGTCACCCGCCCTTACCAGAAATTCCATGGTCGAAGGTTTTTGCGTAAATTAGCCTACACAACTGGCTCAAGGTTTCGACGAGTCCGAAGTAATCCAGTCCACAGTTACAACTCGAATGAACACTAGCAGGGAGGAGACACAACTCTTCATATTCCCCGCCTTTCTGTTGGACAGATGGAAACCTTTGGTCGGTCTCTTGTGCACCACCCTGTGCCCTCTACTCAAACAAGGCGCAACTATATCGAGGATGTCATCTTTCGCGGGTGTGTGGGCCTACAAGACAGTAGGCTAGATGAGTAGCCTGCTTCATTTTACGCTTAGTGCGCGTGCAATGGTAGTTCTGTCACCAGTGTCACGTCCACTCAGTCAGGGAATCATCTGCAGCCCTTATCTTCGCCATGGTATGAATTAACTGCAGTTACTGCTAAATGTGAATGTTGTCGTTGTCGTTGCCAATCACACTGAATAGATCCTCTGCGTGGCATTGTGCGCATTTACTCCAATTAGCCTAAGCCTAGAATTGTCAAACAAACAGGTATGAAAACGGAAAGATTAGGAAAAAATAGCCATAGGCATAGATCCTGTCACTCATTAATTAAACCTAATCTAAATCAGATAAAATCATTCAGTTACTTATTCAGTATTTTAAGAGGTGAAATCGGGCTAGTTAGATTGGCCATGCTCCTATGTCTTTGACATTGATTATCCACTAGATGGCACTAGTTGTTTTTGTATAAATCGAACTCAACTCCACATCATTACCATCCACACACCTGCTTAAACAATAAGATCAGTAAAGGCACATCTGTGAGCAGGGGTGTAGTGGTAAAATAAGAGGTGAGTAAACAATGAATTCTGTAATTAAGGTAAGGTGGACTGCGGCATGCTGTATTTAAAAAAAAGCCATTTCAGAACATGTTTGATGATGGTGGAGGTTGGTCTCGATTGCTTTGACCTGCTTAAGGAAACTGGGCCTTGGTCTTCATGAACACTTTCTTTGCACAGCAGAAGTCATCTCTTGCGAATGTGTTCACACATTTTCATTGGGTTCACACATTTTCACAGCCTTTTGCAAAACAGTTAACACAGGTGTCATTCAAAAACTATTGGTTTTCCCGTGCTAAAAAAAAAGGAAAACATCTTTTCACAGGTGGTATAGATCAAGGGCGTAGGTGTGGTCTCAGCTTTGGTGGGGACACATCCCCAACTCCTGTTGTCACAATTCCAACATTAGTGTTTCAATACCAATACTAAGTGAAGAATCTCAATTTCGATACTTTTGCGATTTTTTTAAAACTTGATTTGGTTTGTGTGATTTGTGAGATCATTCACATCAGTGGCAATCATAGAATTTGATTGACCCTCCACACACACACACACACACACACACAAACACAGACATACATAGAAAGTGATGGTTGTCATCAGTGTTGGGCAAGTACTTCGTTATTACGTATTACTCATTACTGTCATTTCAAAATATTTTTTTACATTATAATATGTATCTGAATTGTAAGGCATTATACTACTATTGTATTACTTTTGAGTTACTTTCACCAAAATATCTAGAAATATGAATTTGGAATTCTAAATGCAGTTTATTATGCTAAATGCAGCTCATTGCACTTCTAATGGAGGGTGATGTGGTATAACATAATGACTAAGGCTAACAACAGTAGAATGCAATAGGCACAGTGATGGCTCATGATGCAATACAAGGAACAATCATAGCCAGAATTTTGTTAAAAGCAGACCAAAGGTCAAAGTCTGGTCAATTGTGATAGAAATGCTGTAACTTTAGGCTTAGGCCTACTCATTAAAATTAACAGAGAGCCCACTACCTGTATATTGCAACCCAAAACTTAGACATGTCAAGATTTCTGAAACATGTAATATGTATTTCAAATACAAAATAGTATTTTGTAATTTTTATTTTATTGGGTTGAAGGAAATGGCTCTGTATTTTGTATCAAAATACTTTATTGGTGTGTATTTTTGTATTTTAAAAATACTGCAAAATACTATGTGAAAAACACTAAAAAAAGTAGATACTACTTGATGAATAATTGGTAATTAGGCAACAATGGTTAATGTTTATCGCAATCAGCTAATGTGAGAACAGCTGTGTTCAACGACATTCACAGCTTTTCAGTGACGGCCTTTGCTGAAGCATCAGCTCTGGTCTGAAGTATAAGTATAAGTATAAATACTCTTTTGATCCCGTGAGGGAAATTTGGTCTCTGCATTTATCCCAATCTGTGAATTAGTGAAACACACTCAGCACACAGTGAACACACAGTGAGGTACCCACTAATCACGGCGCAGTGAGCTGCCTGCAACAACAGCGGCGCTCCTTGCTCAAGGGCACTTCAGCCGTGCCTACTGATCGGGGTTTGAACCGGCAACCCTCCGGTCACAAGTCCGAAGCGAACCAGTAGGCCACGGCTGCCCTGAAGCACTGGTGTGAAGTCGTACGCAAGTAAAGATGAGCAAGGTTACCTGTGCAAGTTCACATAAGGACACCGACAAAGGCAACAATGTCCTTTTGTATCCAAGCCAATTAACAGAAAAAATGTCAGATGTCTCAATGAACCACAATGGCATCAATAGATGGTAAGGCGGTAAGGCGTTGAGTGTGTTTCTTCCTTCCTTGTAGCATCCTTTTCTGCATTGCGCAGTGGGGAGAAGTTCACCTTGTTTAATTAAATAACAATTATATTTCCTTATTAGCTGCATACTTGAGGTTGGAGATATTAAGGCAAGTCAAGTTTCTCACATACTGGAAGTTCAAGATATACAGCCTTATGATTTTCTTATTCAGTTCTACACTGGACTTGAATTACGAAATTCGGCACATATACACAATTATGATTTTGGCCTATTGATTATAATGTGGTTAATTGTAAGTATAAGTATATTTTAATCTCTGCATTTATCCCATTCCGTGAATTAGTGAAACACTCAGCACACAGTGAGGTGAAGCACACACTAATCCCGGCGCAGTGAGCTGCCTGCAACAACAGCAGCGCAATGAGGGGTCGGGGTTCGAATCGGCAACCCTCCGGTTACAAGTCCGAAGCGCTAACCAGTAGGCCACGGCTGCTGAATTGAAAGCTCTGTCAGTCAAATTCAATATCAAAATGTTTTACTTTGGCCTTTTATGGGGTATGTATTGGCAGACAGCCCTGGTAACTTACAGTTGTCGTTGACACACCTGCTCGCTTGACTGCCACTGCAAAGAATGTGCATTGGCATTCTCCATGCGTGTAGCCTGCGTGTAGCCTGCGTGTCAGATAACCCTGACGTTTCTTGTATTGTCGTGCTGGCTGTCAGAATGATCAGTAGTACAAATAAGTTCGCTAAAATATTGGTGGGGACAATTTTGTCATCTTAAAATTTTGATTAGGACTAGTCCCACCCTAAATACGCCCATGGTATAGATTCCTTGCATAAGTCTGAATCTCTGATACACCTGTGTGAAACTCCTTTGCACAATTCTTCAATTAGCAATCATTCATTATGCATATGAGATGCCATGTCTGTTCTTTGTTGATTTGCAATGGATCTAATGTATTTAGACAAAGTATTGCCTATTTGGTGAAGAAAACAGTACAAAAGGTGTTTAGCCTAGCCTATAGGTGTATTTCGATGAAAAATGACAAGTTGTAGTTCAATAAAATTTGTCTTACTTGGTGTTTACTGTAGGTCTTACATGTCAATATGACAGTTACATCTTGGGAGGAATGAATACATTATTTTTTATTTAGTACATTTTGTCTTTTCACAGGTTTTTCTGATACCAGAAAAAATGAGAAAGGAACAGACATAGCAAAAATGCTCATTTTGAGAACTATATTTTACATTTTGTTGTCTAGTGTGTATGATGATTGATTGAAATCACACAGTGATTTGACGCCGGGATGTGTTGTTTGAAGGCAAGATTTACTTTTGCTGCATGTTTTAAGTGTTTTGAGAGAGTAACAGCCTTTTGCAAGAAAAATGTGTCATTTTGGCCAGAGTGCTTTTGTTCAGACACGGGTGTTAACTGTTTTGAGAATGTGAAAGCATCAAAATGATCAAGAAAAACTGTAAATGGTTGAGTGTTGATGAGTGTACATGATGTGAATGTGGATAACAAGTGTGATTTTTGAATGTTAAAAATTGCAATTGGTGAATAAACTCTTTTGAGAGGTGCGGATAAACTCTATTTCTGAAATTTCAGAGGTGGATAAACTGTGTTTACTTGCGTTTAGCCTCCACTACAACCCTGCCTGTTAGGGACTTGGGGACCACTAACAATTCAAGTACAACATGTGCGTACCAAATTATTTTTATTATTATTTAGTGAGTCCTGGAGGAACAGTTATTTCACAAGTGAGATTGAATAGATGGAAACATGGATGATGACTAATGTTAACCAAGAGATATGGAAATGGAAGAGTAAAAGTAGAAATAGATTTCTGCTAATCTGATTGTGATGGAAGATTGTAAAATGAAGACTGTCTCTTGTTTTGTTTTGATTTGTCGTCCACTGACTTTGTGGTTTAGTAGTCTATTGCTGACCCTACAGTGAGAGCACACCCGGTCATGTTATTGTACTACATCTTAATATCTGACCCATCCCCCCAGCCCCAACCATTCACCACCACCACCAGCATTTAGAAGAGAATTAATTTAGAAGGTTAAAAGATCCCCCACCCCCCAAGCAACTTTATCTTTGCCAGCTCTAAAAAAAGGACCCACTCTCCCGTCCCATGACCAAAATCACCTTGCCACCCACCACTTCCCCTCCCCTGCAAGAGAAACATTATCACAGGCTGACCTTTTTTTAGACCTCCTTGTTTATTTTAGCTTGCTCGGACCGCAGTGACACAGGGTCCCACACACAGAGAGAGAGAGAGGGGCTGTCATGGAGGGAGTCACCATCAAGCACTGGGCGACCTGCCCTGTACGCTATGGATCTCATTTTGAAGGGAGAGACCCAGACAACCTCACAGAGGACCACAGACTGTTCGCCTTGCCGGGGCCCGCCTTCAAAGGTATCAAGCCGAGGTCCGGAGCAGAGGCATCGGGTGGCAACGGCGGCAGCCCCCACTGGCTGCCCATGGAGCCTGTCTTTCAGGTGCTGCTGGACGTGACCCAATTCAAGCCAGAGGACATCATGATCCAGGTGTTTGAGGGCTGGCTGCTGATCAAGGGGCAGCATGGGAACAGGATGGACGAGCACGGCTTCATCGCCCGCAGCTTCACGCGGCAGTACCCTCTGCCAGAGGGGCTTCAGGCGGCAAAGCTGAGGGCTCTTTTGTGTTACGATGGGATTCTTGTGGTGGAGACCAAAGAGCAAGAGCCGTGAAGTGAGAAAGAGAGTGATTGGAGATGGTGGATGTGAACCTTTCACATGTCTGTATGGACATGATTATCACAGTGTGGATTACTCTGTGTGGGTGTGAGCAAAGACATAGTGAATCGGGGAAAGTGCATGATGATTTCTGTGTAGGTTTTTGAACGTTCTAAGTTCCGCAACAATTGAAGGTTCTAAAATTCTATGTTGAATTCAATGAACCCAGATATTCTTTAGAACGTTCATTTCTCAACAACTCCTTTAATTTCACCAGTGTTTCATATTTTACGTGTTCATTTTTTTTTGTTGTGATTTTGTAATGTTTATTTCACAGGCCTTAATATAACAGGTGGGGTACCAAATAAATAATTTCTAATCAACCTTCTATCTATTGTCCTTTAACTAGGCTAAATGGTTCCTTGTTTAGAATAGACTGATGTGGTTTGTTATTTTTAGTGCTGACATTATAAATACAGTTAAAGAAATAGCAACATTAAAAACCCTGTTTATTGTCTCAGTTTTAACTGCCAAAAACATGTAGACCATGTGGCCACCCTATCAGATTAGGAAAAAACCCTCTTTTGATCTTGGAAATGATAAATGTTAGGGAACAGCTATTAACCTGATAAAGGAATGCACACACAATTCCTTTACTTAAGTGAAAGTAGATACACCTTGTCAAATATTACTCCAATACAAGTGATATTTGCTAAGTCAGATTTTTACTTAAGTTCAGATAAAGATTCAAAAGTATTTTTTCCTTTTTACTGTATTATAATGTAATGTGTCTTTGGTCATTAATAGGGTATACATCCTTTGGATTGCATTTAAAGAATTCAAATGTGCTTAAAAGTAATGATTAGGCCTACTTAATGCTCATATTTTAAATGTAGTGGAGTCAAATGTAGGGCCTACAGTATTTGTCATTAGTGGACTAAAAGTCACAAGTTTCCAAAAATATGAATAGTCCTATTCAAATAGCATACTCAAAAATCATACTTAGTTGTTGCCTAGATGGGTAGATCCCTATGGGGACCCCTATGGGGACTTGAGAAAGGAGAGATAACAAGAGAACATTCCAAGTTGGAATGTCGGACCATCTGCTAAGCGGAGCTGAGGTCATGCCTGTGATTACAAACCATACTGTTTAGGACTGGATACTACCAATGTCCTTATTGTCTGCGGTTTTACATTACAGAAGACTGGATGCGATGCAATCAAAACAACCAAACCCACTCATAACGCATTTGATTCGTGTAGTCTGATTGTGCAGCCTCTCTCGACTTAGCTCCTCCCTCGATTATTCAGACTGAATACGTTTGGCGCTGTTGCTGAAGACGGAGTTAGTTACTGCTGGACTGGACTGGACTGGGACGCGAGTGTAAGCGGGTTGTGTCTTTAGGAGAAAGTCTGTGGATGTAAACAAGCGTAATTTCTGGTTTTATTTCTAAAGCAATTCAAATATGGACATTCTCTGGAGGTAAGCTGGCACTATTGGGGGAATAATTAAGACACTTGATTAAAAAAAACGGAACCGTTTTCTTATGCTACAAGTCAAATAGTTGCACAGTTGTACCGCTACATACTGCTGTTCCGCGGGTAGAGTGTTCACGGGTTGACTGGCTAGCCTTCCAAGGGAGTTAGCTGGCTAGCTAGGCGCTTAGTGTTTTGGAGCGTTCGCTCTCTACTTTCTCCTAACCATGGCTTCAGCGGTAAGAGCGAGAGCATTGTATGACTTTAATTCAGAAAACCCTGGGGAGATATCAGTGCGGGAGAATGAAATCATATTTTTGCACAGTGAACAAGACATTGAGGGATGGTTGGAGGGCTCGAACAGCAAAGGGGAAAGGGGTCTCGTCCCCGCGTCCTATGTAGAAATGATCAAAAACGACACGGCCACGTCATACAACAACAGCACATCTGGAGATGCATACCAAGGCTCTCGTTATTCCAACGTTCCCTCAGGTGGGTCTGACGCGTCCTACAAACCCAACAACCAAGTCGAAAACTTTCCACCGCCCCCCCCAGCTTTGTCAAGTTTATCTGCTCCAGCTCAGCAGCACACCTATCAGGCAAGCCAGGGTAGCGACGACGACTGGGATGATGACTGGGATGACAGCTCAACCGTGGCTGATGAGCCAGGTGGTGTCAGTGGACGTTATCGTGATTTTGACGCCAACGGACCCTCCACGTACAGCATATCCACATCGTCCAGGGGAGGAAACGCACAGCAAGCAAAGAGCTCTGCCACCGTCAGCAGAAACCTGAACAGGTTTTCGACGTTTGTGAAGTCTGGAGGCGAGGCTTTCGTGCTGGGGGAAGCGTCTGGCTTCGTGAAAGATGGAGACAAGATATGCGTAACAATGGGACAGTATGGCCCGGAGTGGCAAGAGAACCCCTACCCTTTTAGCTGCACAATTGATGACCCAACAAAGCAAACCAAATTCAAGGGCATGAAGAGTTACATTGCCTATAAACTGACCCCCACTCACACACAGAACCAAGTGAGCAGGAGATATAAGCATTTTGACTGGCTCTACGCCAGACTGGTGGAGAAGTTCCCTGTCATCTCAGTCCCTCACATCCCAGAGAAACAGGCCACAGGGCGCTTCGAGGAGGACTTCATCTCCAAGAGGCGGAAAGGCCTCATATGGTGGATGAACCACATGACCAGTCACCCAGTACTGTCCAAGTGCGACGTCTTCCAGCATTTCCTCTCCTGCACCGATGAAAAGGCCTGGAAGCAGGGGAAGCGGAAGGCTGAGAAAGACGAGATGGTGGGAGCCAACTTCTTCCTGACCATCAGCACCTTGGCGGCCCCACTGGACCTACAGGAGGTGGAGAGCAAGGCCGATGGCTTCAAGGCGTTCACCAAAAAGATGGACGACAGTGTGCTCCACGTCAATGCCACCCTCAACGAGTTCGCCCGCAAGCAGATAGCAGGGTTCAAGAAAGAATATCAGAAAGTGGGACTGTCATTTAAATCACTGAGTCAAGCATTTGAACTTGACCAACAGACATACTCGGTGGGGCTGAACCAAGCCATTGCCTACACAGGTGAGGCTTATGAAGCAGTTGGAGACTACTTTGCAGAGCAGCCAAAACTCGATGTGGACCCAGTGATGGATTTGTTAGCACTCTACCAGGGACACCTGGCCAACTATCCTGACATCATTCATGTTCAGAAAGGTAATTGTTTTTTTTTTTTCACTCTCTGTCTTACACTTATCCATACACATTCTTTGGTGCCTGGACATCAGCCAGGTTCAGCTGTCATGCTTGGAAGTTGGGATGAAGTCAAGGCTGTAATAGTTTTGGTTTTCATTCACACAAACGGAAGCACTTTCTGGAATGGGGTGATGTCATTGATGGTAAATGCATGTCATTTCTTTAAAAAAATCATTCAAATCCAAATATTTTTCTTAGCAAGGACTTAGTAGGTTGTTACCTTTTATGATAAGAATGACTTTGAATTGAGTCACACACACACACACACACACACACACACACAAACTCACACACCTTCAGGTTCATCTGACCGGTAAGTCACATGGGAATGTCGTCACCACTGGCGCCGTGTATGTTTTTCCACGACTGGCTACTTATCAGCCCAGCAGTGGGCTCTGTCAATTTACTGTAATGAAAAAAAAAAAACCCTCAGGGCTGCAGGGTGAGCATCAACGGTCATTCCCCTTCCTGCTCCACCTAGCCTATGTGGCCATAACAAGTTAAGGCATAGGGAGGAGTTTTGGTCCAAAACTGGTGAGTTAATTCCATAAAAGGAATGCAGAAATCTATACTGACAAGACCACAGCTGTGGAACAGGTGTATTTATCTGCCTGTCTCACGACCATATCAGGCTACCATCAAAATGAATTTGAATGCATTTTAGAAAGTACCAAATTGTTGCATGCTTTTACTTTTAGCACAGCACAGATTCACATCTCCGCTTGTTAACTCATATCGCGTGGTGAGTGTAGGCAGTGCCCAGAAGTTCCCTATTTGAGTATGCTTCATGATCAAGGCACACTTTGCCACAACGTGTTGGCAGTAATTAATGGTGAAAGACTAAGTTTGTACAGTAGTCTTTGCATTGTGCTATTTTGGGCTGCTCAGATATGAAGCTTGCATTTTATTGTAAGCTCATGAGTACAGTGATATGAGATTGCAAGTTTCGCCTCACCTCTAGCTTTTCCAAAGAGAGCTTGCTTGTTGCCAAGTCCCATCAATATCTCAGTAAACAGCTTGACATTGCATTGTATGTGTCACATTATAGTAATTGCACAAGTAATTACACAAACTTGTATTGGTGCATCATGGATTGTTTTGAGAAAAGTTCAGCCACAGACAGTATGTGTTCTGTCCATGTGTCTGGGTACATGTTGCTCAGTTCAAACTTTACTTCCGTTGTCATTAGAGACTATTTGCACTTGCGTGAGTGTCTTAAATGGGTACCATGGAAGCTGTTGACTTCTGTAATATTTTTATGGTTTCCCCATTACGGGAGTTACTGTTATACAATTTGTGACAGAAAAACAACCAACAGTTTATCTTCCCTGAAACAATGTATCTTCTCTCTGTTTATGGTATTTCATGGCCGAAATCGGCACTGTTTACGCCACAGAAGGTTTCCAACAGCTAGTTCCTTGTGTTTTCATCCGGGCAGGAGGTTGGATAACACAGAATAAGCAGGAGTCTTGTTAGCAGTGGCAGCACCTCCCTGAAACCAGAGCTCTTAGTGCAGTGACACAGTGGATTCTCACTGACCTTGTGTTGTGGGTTTGATTGGTCAGGTCAGCGTCCAGTAATGGACCTCTAATCTCTGAAAGACCAAATCAAGGATTAGTCCACTCTTATTATACAGTATATTAGTAATACTTACCCAGAGTGTTACTTTATATCCCTTAATATTAATTGTTGTTGTGATTACCATCAATACTACAGGCACGCGGTTGAAATTTACAGTATTAAAATAGCTGGCCGTGGGCCCTGAAGAGGAGGCAGGTAGGATTTTTTTCCTAATGATTGTTAGCCTGTTGTAAAAATTTCCGCAAGGAGAGCTGGACAGCGGCCAAACCACAGCAGTTGGTTTGGAATGTGTGTGTGTGTGTGTGTGTGTGTGTGTGTCTGTGTGTGAGGTTTTAAATCTGCCAACTGGTCATCACAGACTTGCCTTAAGTGCAATGAGGCAGGGAAAATGAAAACATTTTCATCTCCTGTAAAAGCCGAGGTGTGTACTACAAGTTTGCTCTGCTTAGCTGGGTTCACGCTGAGGCTCTTAGTACTCTCTCAACACAAAGTGCTGGGAATAACAGAATATCCTGTGAACATACCCATTTATTTCCTCAAAGTGTGTAACTTCAGTGTGGAGCAAATATGACTCAGAAGTTGTTGCCACCATAAGAGCTGTGGGTTTTGAGCTGAGGCCCAATAAAGTTGTGGTTTGAAGCTAGATTATGGCAGTCAATTGGAGTTACATCTGCTGTGAGGTGACAGAGTAAAAGTGCGTGTGTGATTTGGTTTTGTATTTGGCTCTTAACCATTTTCGTCGAGGCAGATTCGCTGACCGAGGCGTCGGAGAGATGGGCCTGTTTTGCTGGCTCAGCTATTTCCAGGGCCTCTGTGGGATTTGAAGAAATTCATTAGTTCCTTACAGAGATAACAGCTCCAGGAGGATCCTCTAATAAATGGGGCTAATATCAAATTGATCGGCTGCTTAATGAATTCCGGTACTGTAGCATGGTGCATCTCTTATGCCGCCAAGTAATTCATTTAGGGAATGTAATCCCTCAAGACAAGGTTTGCTGCATGTTATGGGTGGCGTTGGTAATGGTAGCTAAAGGGTGTTTTTGATATTTTAAAATAAATGTTTTTGCTATAAATTAATGTATGACTGTAGCATTCAACCCTGAAATTTTGCATTCACTTTTAAATATATTTCACGAGTTTAGGGCGGCTACTGGATCTGTGTATTAATGGAGAGAGAGAAACCATTCAGTTTGGTGTTTTTGTTTTGTTTTGCTCTATATATTATAAAGTTATGTCAGTTATGTAGACCGTTACAAACAGTTATTATTGTGCTGAATGTAACCTGCACCAGGGCATCTGAATCTGGCTCACTGTCTCCCAAGGCTTCACAGATCCCAACAATGCATTCTGTGGTAGAAAGCAGTAGAAAGAAAACATTGTTCCTGTACGGGCAGTTCAGTCCCTTCTGAACTATAATGCGCCTCACAGAGCCGCAGCAGAGGTCATAAAAAGAAAGTAAGAATGAAAGAGAAAAAAAAGAAAGAAAGAAAGAGAAAAAGTGGAGGCGTCTAATAAAAGGCAGCAGTAAAGGATCAGAGACAGCCCAGTCTTCATTGTGTGGAGGAGGACAATTGTTACTGCACAGTGCACACAGATACACACAGTTATGAGACAGAGACACACAGACACACACACACACAGACAGACAAAATATGAAGATACACACAAACACACTCATGCAGACACATACACACACAAACAGATACAAGCCTACAGGAACACCCATACACACACAAATATGAAATAGCACTCTTATACAGACACAATGAAATGTGGTCTTGCAGTATCTGCACCACAGAACACGCTGACCCTAGTAATTCAGTGCTCAATTATCTAATCTATTTCTGCTTGTCTGTTTGCCTGTATTCATTTATGTATGAATGTGGTTTGTCCCTATATGTTTCTGTTCTAAAAATCTAACCAGTCTTGCGTTTTTTCTTTCCTGCCCCATTCTGTGTGTTTGCTGTGTCTGTAGTAATCACTCCTGGTCATATGAAGGCTCTGCCTCGGCAATGTGTTTGCTCAGCTGACCCATCAGAGCGCAGACATGCAACATTTGCTAAACCACTGAGCGTGCATCATCCACACGCATGGCCAAATGCATGTGTAGTTTAAAGAATGTGGTTTGTTTCTTCCTCCCAACTTCAGCCGTGTTCTCCAAAGCTGTTGCAGCACTATTGCAATGTTCACACCAGGAATGATAACTATGAAGATAACTATAGCTACAATGATACTGGTGCCGTTATTGTTATAGTTTATCTGTGGACATTGCCATTCATATCAGCCAGGGGTGCGTTTCCCAAACTAAGTTAGCAACTTTGTTGGTTGCAATGCAATTTCCCATAGCCAACCAACTTAGTTGCTAACAGGTTTTTTGGGAAACGCAACCTAGAACAATATTTTTCATTCAGTCTATTTTTCATTCATCTAATAGGTTTCTAATCAATGTTGTTTCCTACAAGCCTCCAGCCCTCTCACTGGGCCCTTTACCAAACATCAGAAAAACCACAAAATGATCAGACTTCATCAGATCTTCCAGCAGAGCACAGAGTGCAGCTTGTAGTGGTAGGAAACTTGGTAGAGCCGGATGTGTACGAAACCTCAAAGCAGTTTTCTCTCTGATATGATCAGTTCATGAGGGTGGTCCCCCAACCCCCACCCCCTGTTCTTTGTAGGTTAGGTTGACTAATGTTGGACACAAGACATTTCTAAGAAAACCACTTCTTAATAATTTGTACACTTTGTATGTTTACATGCACAGTTAAGTCAAGCTACTTTATAGCTTGACTAGGTAATTTAACTGGATTACTGTGAGTGTAGACACATCACAGCTCAGTATGTCTCGTATTTTGACATTCTTGTACTTCTTACTCAAGCGTATGTTGCTGAACGAGAGGTCTTGAAACTGCCTAGCATGATTGCAGAAACTACACACCTTGCACCCACAGATCAGAAGCATCTTTGTTTGTGCCTCATCACACATTTTGCTTGCCCACTTTCTGTGAACCACAAGACCGTTGCACACATATCGCCATGCTTAAAGCAGAAACCTCAATACATTTTCAGTGTACTTCATGGTTCTATTCTAAGTCAGCCGGGTCTAAAACTCTTGTCGCCGACTGTACTTGTTTTATTTAGCCTATGCCAGAGTACTACAGAGTTGTTAGCCACCAAGGTCATGTAGACAGCAAAGGATGTCTGAAACACAGCTCCTTAGCCTCTCTTATCTACTGCATGTGCGCATACACTCACACTGGCTATTGATTGGGTCTGCCCTGGCTTCCATTAACCATTAGTGTGGAAGCAGGAGAGCAGTTAGGGCAGATAATTACAAACTGCTCCAGGCAGACTGCAATAATGTTTGTCTTTCTAGCCTGTTGACTTGACAGACCTGCAGACGTGCAGTACAAAGAGAAGGGGAAAGAGCTGTCGTTCTGAGAAATACCTCTGGGCTGTCGGTGGGTGTTTTTTTTTTGTTTGTTTTGTTTTTCACTGAATTAGAATTCTTGCAGAAATATGAGGAGCTAATGTGTTTGAACACCGGGCATATTTTGATTTGACCACTGATACTTTAGCCTACATGCTTTAGTCAGGCTTTTTTAGGGCGGAAAACCAGCTTTCCACCCCCATCACTCATGACCACACACCACTCTCTCTTCCACTCGCTGTGTCTGGACTCTGCTGAGATACTCTGGGCCTTCGTCAAGGCAAAGAGAGTCGATACACTCCCCCGGCTTCACTTCAAGCCCAGCATCTCTGTCTCTCTGGAGTGCCGGTGAAAGTTCATACCGGCAAACTTAGAACACATCATGACCATCAGCAGAACCAAAATACTTATTTTTCCATTGGTTCTAAATCGGAATTCTGAAACAGCAATCTGAAAAATCCATCGGAGTTCTCTAATGAAACTCAACCAGATGGAGGGGGAACGAGACCCTGAGGTTTTCCTGTTGTCTTCTAAAAGAAGGTGCCAGGTGTAAGATTTTCCCACAACCACTTGTTTCTGGTTCCTAGGTTATTTTGAACCCACAAGGCCGAAATGTTTGTCACCCCTGCTGCTATGTGAAAATAAATTAGCAAAAAAAGAAAACGATTTTGGAGAGTGTCCAATTTTTGTTTTTCTATTTTGAACTGGAAGCAATGTTGTCTTAATTGTTCTGTGAGGCATTTTCCATCAACATCAGCTGAACAGCGTGCATGAAAATGAGTGTGTTCTGTTAACACCGAGTCTGGAGCCATGGCTCTGGCAGGTCTCGCAGGCCTCTCAGTGGTCCTCCTGGGTGTTCTGTTGGGGTGGGGGGGGGGGGTGGTACAGGGAAGTCGGAGAGTTTACCGTAGCTGGGTCACAGGCTGTTGTGTAATGAGGGTTACGTAATGCGCAAAGTAGAAACTAGTGCTAGTGAATCATTCAGGCATGATTCTCTCTCTCTCTCTCTCTCTCAATCCAATTCAATTCAATAAGCTTTATTGGCATGGCAAAAGAATTGCATTGCAAGGCCTTAGCGAAACCTGATTTAGTTTTTCCTCACAGTATCCTTTTCTGTCTCCCTAGTCTGCTTCTCCTTGTATCCTGCTCCGTCATTTAAATGTCATTCTTAATCTGAAATAGTCACTTTACTTTGGTGTTTAACTGGCAGTGATTCTTTTGTTTTCTCCTTTTTTCTCTGGCAGTAGAAGTGCTTCTTGTAAAATACCCACACTGAATCTAGATGTCTGCCGACCAAGTGAGTTGGAAGGTAATTCAGGAAGTCCAGCTATCACATACCCGATTAGAACACATGGTCAGTTCCTGGGAGACATTTGCTCATTAGATATTGAGCACAGTTTTTGGAGTTCGGTGGTTGGCAGGTCTGTTTCTGTGTTTGCATGCAAGGCCCCAGCAACACATGTGGGACTAGTAGGAGCTGCCCGTGTATGTAGACGAAAGGTCAGCCTCTTTGTCCAACATATCCGCTCGAGTTGTCCACACACAGAAGCATGCACACACACACACACCCCTTATGCATGGCAGCACCTGTTTCTATGGTGACAATATTTTCCTCATGAAAGATGCACCTACACACACTCTCTCTCTTTCTTTCTCTTTCTCTCTCTCTCTCTCTCTCACATGCACACACACTTACGCACCTTTTGCAGGGCAGCCCCTTTTTTTATGGGGCAAATGTTTTCCTCATGAAGCGACATAAGCGTCTCCATGCACCTGTGTTGAGAACACACACACACACACATACACACACACACACACACACACACACACACACACACACACACACACACACAGGCTAACTAGTGGAGCTGTGCTCAGTCTCAGCCTCTGTGAGTTGCATGGATCTGGGTTACTCTGCTGCAGCGAAGAGCAGCACGGCGTAGCCAGGAGGCAAACTCATGTGCAGATTTTTGGAGGGAGAGGATGAGAGGAAGGATGGGATGGGCGGAGGCTGGATGGATCAACCTCGAGAATGTCTGTCTGCGTTTCTGGAAGCTTCCACGGCAGTGAATCTTCCCATCTGTGATTGGTTAGACACTAACCAAGCGAGCAGATAACTGGAAGTGGTTGGTTCCTATATTAGTCTGAGTGTCAGCTGCTTGTAGAGGAGAGGGCGTTGTTGCTCTCACACACTGCGAAGTAGCACAGGGAACATACGGCCAAGGCTGGTCTGCTGATGTATCATTCATGGAGAGAATACTTAAATTAAATGGAGACAGATTGGGTTAGAGAGGACCAGGAATGCAAAAAGAGAGACACACTATGTAGAAGAGCTCTCAGTGTCATTCTCTGTGTGTGTGTGTGTGTGTGTGTGTGTGTGTGTGTGTGTGTGTGGTCTGTGTGTGTGTGGTGTGTATGACCAATGACTTATGAGTCAGTGTGTTGGTGTTCACTCAGAAGCCCGTATGTTTGCGTATGTCTCTTTGGCCATCACCCCAGTTCAGATTCACGATGCATTTTCCAGAGTCCCTGTAGAGCAGAGCAACCGTTTGTCAGTCTGCCGTCACACTTCCTGGATTGCCCCCGTTCTGAGAGAATGACACACCACCACCACCACCACCCTTGAGCAAACACACAGGCTTCTAAGTGAACACCAACACACTGACTCATAAGTCATCGGTCATTGACACACACACACACACACACACACACACACAGTTGAATTGAGGTTGCTTGTATGGTTTCTCTTTTGGGCATCTATTATATATACTATCATACAGGCCAGGTCTATAGGTCTATTGGTCTGTTGCTAGCCTTGATACTGACATCACATCAGGAGCCTCTGATGGCTGTCCACTGACTGAGGTGAGGTGAAGTGCTGCGCTGTGCTGTAGTGGGCCAGGAGAGCTCCTTCAACGGCACTTGTAACTGCAGCAAATCAGTGCAGCGCGTATAAGGGCTGGCAGGTTTTGGATTTACTGGCGTTAATAGTGTGCTCAAGCTCTGTCTGTGTTCTCTGAGGAGTAGCCCGTGAGTGCTGAGTTAAGCCCCATTCAGACTGCGAGAGGAGAGAAACGAGAGACCATGGAATGTTAATGGAATTCAGCCATTCCAGGCAGAATAGCCACTGCTGATGTGAAACACTGCACAACAACGCTAAAGTCATTTTGACGTTGAAGCAACAGGCTACAAGCGTATTGCTGCCAATATGTATGCGGCATTAGGACTGTGTGTGTGTGTGTGTGTGTGTGTGTGTGTGTGTGTGTGTGTACCCTAAATGCAGTAGGATGAACTACTCTTACTCCCTCAAGTCAGACACTCAAGTCCAGCATAACATATTTCCTTTGCCATTGAAATGAAGGGAAGATGCTTGAGGGCTTGAGTGCGCTCACATTCAACTTGTTGCCGACTTGACTTTAAGATCCTTTGACTGATTTGTGGCAAAAAGACTTCCTTTCCATTAGACAGCAGTCAGCACTGATACAAACTCTGCACTGAACATCTCGCTCTTATCATCTAACGTGGGCTAAAAAAAGAGGCCGTCTGGTGTATATGTCACTTGCCATCTGTTCCACCGTCCTCTCCGTCCTCCTGTGAGTAGTTTTTACGTGACTTGCGTACCACTTACGACCTCACTTCCTAGTTCCTACTTAAGATGTCTAGGCTAGACAAGCGTAGGGAAGTGCAGCACTGCAGTGTGTAGGCTGCAGAGGAGCCACACTGAGTAATCATGTCTGGCACAATGAGTAAGTTAAGCCCACTCTATTTATCCACTACCTCTCTACTTATACTCTTATTTACTCTTATTTGCTACATGTAAACACACACACACACACACCAACACACACACCAACACACATACACACACACACACACACACACTTGTCTTGTGGGCTTAGGCTGCATGCAGGGTGTAGGCGGACACACCATAGACAGACAAAGAAATTTGCCCAGCTGGAACACATCCTGTCTGCCCTCCCTCCTGCATGTTTAACCACACACACACTTACACACTTACACACTTACACAAACATACACGAAATACACATCTTACACAAACACGTGCACGCACACAATGTTGATAGTTACACTCAAACACAGGCACAAACGCATTTCACCACATACACACACACACACTTAACACATACAAAAATATGTTTACACACACATTTGCACGCACACAATGTGGACACACACACTCAAACACAAATACACACACTCACACACACACACACACACACATTCTCTGCTGTCCTCCCCTGACCTCAAAGTAATCTGCCTCCAGCTGGAGGACAGCACAGGGTTGTCGCTCCCATTCCCCTTCCATTCAGCATCATGGCCCACTCCACAAATCTCTCTTCCTTTCCTCTCCTCCCCTCCTCCCCTCCTCCCCTCCTCCTCTCCTTTCCTCCTCCTCTTCTCTTCTCATCTCTGATCCATTGCAGCGTTCCAATTAGTGGGCCATCTCACTGGAGTGGCGCTCGCTGCTTCCTACCCTCTGTGTGTGTGTGTGTGTGTGTGTGTGTGTGTGTGTGTGTGTGTGTGTGTGTGTGTGTGTGTGTGTGTGTGAGAGAGAGAGAGGGAGGGCGCCTACCGTGTTATGCCCACATGCCTTATTTGCTGTAGTGTGGACAGCACAGGAGTGTGTGGGCTGAGTCGCTGTATAGCGTGTGTGTGTTGTGCGTGAGACTCTGGGGTCGCACTGTAAGGGGTTCTAACCTGGCTCTCCTGCTGGCCTGGGTGAACACAGCACAGTTTGATGCATTACACTGCAGTCGGCAGAAATCTCATCCACAAACCCATCCAATGCCTGCACGACTGTAGCTTGACTTTTATGTCTAGCTGGGAAGAATCAGTGTCAGATACTGGAGTGTCCCTGGGTTAGATGCCCGTAGAAGTGCATGAAACATAAGGACGCAAGTCTAGTTGTGGTCATGCTGTTCACAGTGTTTTCCTTTTTTGAGGGGAAAGCAAGTGAGATAAAGGGAGAGAAGCAATCGGCACAACTGTTGATGCTGCTGTCTGCAAGACCCTCACAGTTCATTCTGTCAGCATTCACATGTGTGGAGGTGTGAAATTGTGGGGCCACAGGAAGTTGTCATTCTCACACTGCATGCTGCAAAACTGTCAACGTGTTATACCCAGTCCGAAAACTCTAAAGGTGATCACATAACTGGTTCCATGTGTTCTGACTGGATGATGATGAGAGTTTGCCCACTGTTGGTTAAAGTACTCCTGAAAAAAAATTGAATGAATGAAATATCTCTGAATGTCCCAGTCCGCCAATGACACAACATTTAGCTACTGCTATTGATGCAACATAACAGATAAACATCAGCGTGTGAATCTGGCTCTTTAACTAAACAGTGCTTTCTCGTCTGTCTGACATGTGGCTTGGCACCTCCGTGTGGAGTGACC
Organism: Alosa sapidissima; assembly: GCF_018492685.1. Lineage (NCBI taxonomy): Eukaryota > Metazoa > Chordata > Actinopteri > Clupeiformes > Clupeidae > Alosa > Alosa sapidissima. Next base: position 14,177,404 of record NC_055964.1, read on the forward strand.
GAGACACTCAAGATAGCACACATCGCCATCCTGTCCAGATGCCAACTCCGCTTTAACAGATACAAAATGTTTTCCTATTTGTGTGTGTGTGTTTGTGTGTGTTGTTCTCTTTAAACAAGCACCTCAGCTAAGATCTGCAAATCCACTTAGCTGTGTTCATTTAACAGTAGTAGTGTAGTGGCTTAGGAGCTGGGCTAGCATGCAATAGTCAAGAAGAAAAGTTGTGGGTTGAATTCCCAGCCTCCACCCTTGTGCCCCCTTGAGTAAGGCACTTAACCCCGAGTTGCTCAGGGGAGGATGGCCCTTGTAATAATTGTAGTCGCTTTGGATAAAAGTGTCAGCCGAGTATAAGTAAATATAGCATGCAAACAAACTGCATGACACAGAGTCAGCGAGAAGTATTTTCATCCTAACTGTCCAAGGTCACCCAAAGTGATTCTAATGAAACCACTCACAGTGCTCCTGTGCGGGTGTATGCATCTGAGGGAGAGAGGAGAGGTCAGGGGAGAGCCAACGCGACCCTCTTGAAGCCATCAGACCAGTCCTCCCGCTACGCTCGTGAGGCAAACTGCTCTCCACTTACAAACACCTCTGAGCCCTGTGACACACTCGACTCGGCCCACGAGTCTGCACTTACTCCCAGTTCTACTAACAGGGGGAGAGGGCTTCACAAGAGAGGCCTGACATGCAGTCATGTGTGGACGCAGCACCTTCTGTATTTGGGCATTTCCGGTATTTGTTTCTCCCCAGACCATATGCGTTTTGTCCTTTTTCCACCCATACCATGGATGACAGACAGACACGGAGCATGTTTACAGCAGGCAGGGAGCACCACTGCTTATAGAAGACTACCCTTAACTGTCCTGTACGTCTCTTTTAGGAAAACTGGGTCTGTGAAATGGGTGCATGTCTGAAAATCCAAATACCAGATCCACGCTGAGCTGGGTTCAGAGTCAACTAACTGGGTTCACAATTCAGTGAAGGGATTCCAAAGCAAAGACACGAAATAGGAAGTTTGAAGAACTCTTTCTGGAGCACTTTCTGTCTGACATTTCTAACCTCATTTCCTTCCTCTCTCCCTCTCTGTCCCTCTCCCTCTCTCCCCGGCCGTCCACTCAGGCGCGCTGACGAAGGTGAAGGACAGCCAGAAACACGTGGAGGAGGGCAAGATGGAGGGGGCGCAGGCGGAGGGCGTGCGGGACCGCTGCAACATCATCTCCTTCGCCACCATGGCCGAGATCCAGCACTTCCACCACATCCGCGTGCGCGACTTCAAGGCCCAGATGCAGCACTACCTGCGTGAGCAGATCGGCTTCTTCCAGAAGATTACCAGCAAGCTGGAGGACGCCCTGCACATGTACGACAAGGCTTAAGGCCACCGGATGAGACCCCCCCCCCCAACACACTCCTCCTGCAACACCCCCTAACCCACCTCTATCTGTGACCTTGTGACATCTTGCTGCTGTTGTCGTCCAGGGATGGACCACTCCATGTTTGTATTAAAGCCCAGCCAGCTAAGGCGAGAGAGAGAGAGGGAGAGAGCAAGCATGTTAGCCAGCTAGCTCCATTCAGCAGCAATACAATGGACGGAACCATGAGGACTTGGTGAACACTTCCATCCCCTGATTGCAAGGCACATTCCAGAGAGGGAGAAAGGGAGAGAAAACAAAGCTTTTGGAATTTTGCCGCTTGGCCACACTGGCATGAAATAAGTCTGTAAAAAAAAGCCAGCCTTCTAAGGGACGGGGGGGGGGGGGGGGGGGGTAGGGTATGGCAAACTGTTGCTTAGCATTATGACCTTTGACCCTAAGGCAGAGGAATCAGAATGATAATTTCCTGTTCAGGAGGAGGTGTGTGGATCTTTGAGCGAAAACACCACGGCGTACCGGACTGCCCACATGCATGTGTGTGTGTATAAGTGAAGAAACAGAAGGAAGTGCGACACTCTCGGCCCATCAGATGAGAGGGGAGAACTTACGTGATGGTGGGTCACTACCCGCAGTTCTGCATACGGGAGAGGCAGTCTATTTAGTGAAAGCAACAAACCAATCTTCAAAAAGACAAAAAGTACACAAAGATTGCTTGCACTTCTAATGTATCAAACTCTGGCCTTATCACTCTGTTGAAATGTAAGATTTTAAAGATTTATATGTATGGCGTGCTGCCATTGTGGGGTGAAGCTGCCCCCTCCTCTAAGGCAAGCAAACTAGAACAAATGTTTACAGAGCCTTTGCAGAGCAGCTGCCATCACTGTGTTGTGCCTTTCAACTATGTCTTTTTTTTAGTATTTTTCTAATTACTGTTAAAAAATTAAAAGACAAAGACAAAATAAGTTTATGTGTAAATATTATATATATATTATATAGTCTCACAGACATGTTTTTATGAAGCCTAATTTTACAGATGGCCATTACTAAGTATGTGCCTAGCTTAGGCTGTGTGTGAGCATTATGCTTGGGAGTGGAGGGGTGGGGTGGGGTCTGTGGAGGTGAGGGTGAGTGTGAGTGGAGGAGATGAACTATGCTGATTGGCTGATTGGCCCTTCTGTGGTGTTTTGGACAACTTTTCCCAGGATACGTCATCCTATTAGATGTTGCGGGGGGGGGGGGGGCGGGGGAGAGACTTTTATTTAGTCCCGGCTCATTTCATTGAGAACGCCAAGAGAGACTGAACCTGAAGAAAACACACACACACACACACTCATACACACAAGAAGGGAAATGCGAGGGCTGACTTATTTTCATTCTTGACGGTCCCTGCCTGCTTGTTTTAATGCCAACTGTTTCTTTAACACTGATCCACCGATGAGTTAGTGTTTGTTTCAGAGGTCTTGTTGTTTTGTGGGGGAGACAGTTGGCCGGCTACGTGTCATATGCCACTTTTCTGATGCTGCTCTCTTTGCATCAGTACAGCAGTTATGGGCTGCTGTTGCCTTGCCGACGCTGCCATTTAGCACCACAGTCTGAGCGGTCCCAACTTATGTGACCACAGAGGCCATTTGGCAGTCTCCACTGTCTCCATTTTGTTGTATTTTATTCAATTTGAATTCATCCTACCATGTGTTGGATTGTCCACATGTGGATTAAAAGGTTTTAAATGTTATTAAAGCCTTTCACAATAACTCTCCTGGTTTGTGGTGATTTGTTAAAAGAATCCAAACACATATTGTCCCGATTATGTATGTACTCCTTATTTTTCTACTTCTAGACAGTTTAAAATCATTCAAACCCTTTATATGAGTTACTTTTAGACTCTCAGAAACTTTTGTGTCTACCTTCCCACAGGTATATTGGAACCCCCAGATATTTCCGGAGTCAACAAGCACCATATTTGAAGGCAGAAATAAACCAGTGTGCAAATTTGCTTGCAGGTGTCTTAATATTTACATAAGAAACAGAAGTTATGAAAATCAGTATATATGTACACCAGTCTTATATGTGCACTAGTCTTACAGTATTTATAGTCCCAGTACAGTGACATTTTAACTGCTTGTGCATACTTGTGTCCTATCTGCCATCTGCCAGCAAACTCCTTATCAAGTGTTCCAAACTGTCATACCTCCACCTTAGTCCTACTTGGCAGCCTTCCCAATGAGGTTATCAGTGTTGAGAACCCGGCATCCCTCGCCAGATAGCCCAAATATCTCAACTGATAAGGAAGGAGACCTGTGAGATGTGCTGTTTGTCTCATGCCCACAGAGTTGGAACCCTCTGATCCTGCAGAACAAAGGGGATGTGGGCATAGGCTACGCTACAGGATACTTTTTGGGCAAATGCTAGTGAGGGCATGACATCATGTATTTACCAAATCTGTACCATCTAGTCATTGTCCAGATTTTCCTTTCATTGAGAGAGCAACTTCAAAACACTTCCTCTATAAAGCAGTTTGCATGTAGGCTACCCATCTTTGATGACTCAGAATGAACTAGTCTATTAGTTAGCTTAGCTTCAGGGCTCTGCTAACAGGAGGCCTATTAGCCCTGGAGTGTTGACAGATGCTTTTCAGCATGGTGGTGGTGGTGGCGGCATGAGAACAGGGCCCTGGTCTCCTGCCACACTTGGCTGCCTCCTCTGCCTCTGGCGTGGGCCGCCCTTGTCCCCTGGGCTGCCCTCAGCAAACAGAGCATCCTCGGCTTTCAGGCAAGATGGACCCCACAGGCCGTCCGCCAAGAGAGCCTGCGCCGCCAGAAATAGGTGATCCCAATAGTTTTCCCCCAAGCAGTTTCTGACAAGATTGGAATGTATCTTTCATTGGAAAAGAAAAAAAAATAACTGTCCTTTGGGAAAACATTATCAGTCACTTTATTAAAGCCTTATCTGTTTTTAAATGATGGTGTAAACATACAGGTCAGAAAGTCAGAAAGTGTATACATCATTGTCGATTAAATATAGGTGGATGCTATGCACTACAGGCCCCAAGTGCATTGACTAATATAACCCTCTGACCACTCCCTGTGGAATAGAACATTTTGTAAGTCCTTTTCCTGTTTATTCTTCAGTGTGTCTCATAGTAATGAAGACATGGGAACATCTGCACTGAACATCTGCTGGCAGTATTTTAACTTTGTACACAAATGCAATAGTGAATCACTACTGCATTGGTTGAAGAGGGAGCAGGCTAGGCAGGGCAGGATGTGCTTTTAAACAGCACTAGCAATAGGGTCACGTCTGAAATGCCTGAAGCTCCAGCATCAGCAGCTGGAGGTTTTGAACGTGCAGAAATGTTTGGCCTGGAACTAGAGAGAGCAGGAAATGCTCTCCAGATGTCATTTTAAAGTCCATAGAAGTAGGGGCTTCCCATGGGAGATGTGAATGAAATCTTCAGGTGGTGTTCTAGGGGGTCCCCCTCCACAACAAACAAAAAAAAAAGATAAAATAACATTCACAGGCTTCTATTTTTGGATAACGACTACATTAGCATAAGAAAACAGATCTTGTACGAGCTGCTGTTTTCTGTCCTATTTCAGTGTAGTCTTTCCCTGTGTCGTCTAAAATGTACAGTACTTAAGGCATAAAGTGTTTGAAATGAATGTGAATACAAGGTTTTGAAAGACAGTCTTTTCCCTCTGAAGGTGTAGGGGAGTTGAAGAATAATGGGTTAAACATGACTAAAAGATTCACAATAAATAAAGAATGATGGAACACTGAGGGAAGCACATCTGGCATATGGAGGCCTGAATTCAGCTGTGTTGCTCTCTTTCATAATAACAACTCAATTGGAGTCTCAAGATCCCTGCTTAGATTAAGTGGAATTCCTGCTCCACCCAGGCCGGTACGTCCAGGGGAACAATGCACGAAAGCAAAACAAAAACACGCTTTAGCCACCCTTAACTGAAAAGCTCATTTCAAAAGATCTCTGTTTCATAAACCAATCCAACAGTTAGTCAACAGAGACAGATCATGGCTGCATAACCAGACAGCAGTATGTGTCAGAGGTGCTGAGCTGAACAATTTGAGACTACTGTGATGTATCTGCATGATATCCTTATTTTACCTTTCTACAGATTAACTGTTTTCGGTTCAATATTTGATTGGCATTTCCTGTAATTGCAGGGAGTTGATTAACTCCAAAAACATTCATGGTCAGGAAATATTTTGGCGAGTGAGAATTACACTCCTAATGTTTGGTTTAATGGAGGGGAAGTACCAGCCTGTGACAGGAAGTCTTAGTAGCATTATGTGCTGCCTGCCAAAAACACGGCCTCGATTGTTACAATTCACAAGTGTCATACATACCCTTCAAACAATAGCAAAGCAGTGCTGCCAAATGAAAAGAAATCAAGAGTTTGAAAAGCGCAAAACAAACTCTATTCGTATAGCCAAGAAATTTGACAACAAAAATCCAACACTTTGTTGTCTTGTATTAAAGATAAAGAAGCCACCATTTCCTCTTTTATTGCAGTGTTTCTCTGCATCCTGAGTGTCTGGGTTCACCTGCAGAGCTTGTATATTTATATATATATATATAAATTTATTATATATTTTTCTTTATCTCCTTTCCCTCTCTCAGTTTCTGCCCCCTCACACACATCTTTCTTTCTTTCTTTCAAGTGGAAAATGTCAGACACTCCCTGTCAGATCAAAGCTCCGATTACACACTTGGAACAACACAGGCTCAGCTTTTGTCCAGACTCTTGTTTTCTTTTCAGACAATTAACCACACCTCACACACAAACACACACACACACACACACACAGACTTCAAATAGAACATTTTAACGAAGTAATGAGAGGAATAACAGCACACTGAGGAGAGGGAGAGAATGCAGTTAGCATCTCTAAAGCTAAAAAAACAATAATAATGCCAGGCACTATGCCATGCACACATCAGGATACAATAATGTAATGTTGTGCTATTAGCTGCTGTGGTAGATAGTGTTGCTATGCCGGTTCTGTTCACATAAAGAACATAATTACGTTTATAGTAGCCTACAATCACAGTCTCATTTTCAGTTTATTACAAAGTAGCTGATTCAATTTACTACAAAGACAATGTACGTTTAATTTAGCACCTTTTCTGTAGTGGCCAAATGTTTTCTAATTTTATTCTTCTCATTTCTCTATTCTATCATTGCCAATAGATATAGTCAGCCAATAGATTTGTGTTGGCGAGTTATTCTTATTCTTCTTAACAGAGGCAATGATTTTTCAATTTCTTTCCATTTCCTGTCCAATGACAAGTGAGATCATTTTGAAAGCTTTGCATCAGCTCACTAATACACAGATGACGTCATGGTGGTTTGACAGCGCTGTGGTGGGAAAATGTCTCCTGACACTGACAGAAATTGTTGCAGCAGTGTTTCCTTGAACCCTTTAGTTCATGTGTCCAACTCAGAAGCTGAGATGAGTATAGGATTGGGTTGGGTGTCAAAATATTACCAGCAAATAGACTAATAATCTACCTCTGCTGATCAAATATTTGCAAATGAAGCAATAATACAAAGCACGGGCTAACATTTGTTCACATTCAAACATCTAGCCATGCGACTGGTTAAACACTGCCTCCTGTTAGCAGAGCCTTGAAGCTAAGCTAACTAATAGTACTCTAGTCATCAAAGATGAGTAGCCTATTCAAACTGCTTTAAAAGTTTCCTTTTAAAACCAGTCGCCAACCATTAATTCCAGTCAATTTTTATTTGCTAATCAGTAGAATTCTGTGAATTCCAAGTTCACAGTGACTGATTTTTGCCTTTGGCAAGAATACTGTGATAAAGCTGGTGGAATTTGTGCTATAAAATTGTAATGCAGAGCAGGAGTGCCACCCATTCATTGGCAGAACTGAGTGTGTTTTAACTCACCATATAACACTATGATTTTGTGCATGTTATACAAATATTCATTTATTTTACAGAGATACAACACATTCAATTGTATTTACATAACATATAGCCAACATAAATATCACAGCTCAAAGATCTAAAAACAGTTTTGACAGCATTTTATAACTATTTACAACTAATACAGATCCTGGAACTATATGCTGTTTGTCATATCAGTATCACTAAAACCCTCTACTTATGTCTCAACATTAGACTTGGCTGTATCCAACAAATGGACCCAGCCCATTAACAAAACAAACATTTCACATCTCATGACATCATGCATTTATTTTGGACTTCTCTGTGGACAAAAGGATGGCCAGTCCACTCCAAAACACACGTATGTTAAACACGATAGAGCCCAAGCATATCAGCTCCCAGGCTTACAGTGATCCTAGACAACCCTAGCGTAATCTTCTACTGTTAGTGTTGACTGGAGAAAGACGCCTCTCAGTCCGCCCCGTTCTTGTTTGTCTGTCCTCAGTACACGGTTGGATTTATCCCCGCTGCTGTTGAAACAACATGCTGTAATCCTTGTTTGCTATTTGTTTAATCCTGTTTGTTTTTCTATTTGTATTCACCCTCCCCAGTGTTCAGTATGATGTAACTTTGCTCTTTTTAGTTGTTATTATACCTTGTGAGAGGGTGTGTAGGTGTGTGTGTGTGTGTGTGTGTGTATGTGTGTGTGTGTGTGTGTGTGTGTGTGTGTGTGTGTGTGTGTGTGTGTGTGTGTGTGTATCTGTGTTTATGCAGTGTGTGTGTGTGTGTGTGTGTGTGTGTGTGTGTGTGTGTGTGTGTGTGTGTGTGTGTGTGTGTGTGTAGGTGTGTGTGTGTGTGTGTGTGTGTGTGTATCTGTGTTTATGCAGTGTGTGTGTGTGTGTGTGTGTGTGTGTGTGTGTGTGTGTATCTGTGTTTATGCAGTGTGTGTGTGTGTGTGTGTATGTGTGTGTATGTGTGTGTGTGTGTATGTGTGTGTGTGTATGTGTGTGTGTGTGTGTGTGTGTGTGTGTGTGATGGGGCAGGCATATTCTGCATTCTTCCACATTGTACATAAGGGGCTTTGAGCCATCCATGTCGTCTGTACCTGGCAGAGGCTTCTGGAATGTGGGAGCGATCCTCACCCCCCATCCCCCTTTTTCTGTTTTTATAGTCTTCACATAGGAAGCCCTGGCCAATGGGGCCTCATTCATGTCGCATGAAAAAACGCTGACCGCTTCCTCCTCCCTATGGCGGCACTCCAAGAGCCCCACTGACACACACGCTCATGCACACACACACACACACACACACACACACACACACACACACACACACTGCATAAACACAGATACACACACACACACACACACACACACACACACATGTATGGCCTTCTCATCACCATAAACAGCTAAAAGGGTCCTACCTGATACTCAGATGGCCTTAAAGCCTCACGGCTAAGACTCTGAGGCATTCCTGGGATGACTGGCGTGCCAAGTCAGCATTTTACGCCTCCATTAACTGTAATGATGTGTGTTCCTGTGTGGTGCTGAAGTGTCACAGAGCCCCTGCAGATGGCTGCTGAGGATGGGGACTCTGGTGGGGGGGGGGGGGTATCACTGTATCTGGGGTGTCTGCATGTGACTAATGTTAGGCAATAGAGCTGCTGTCTGCACTGACAGGGCAGTGCACTAGTGTGATTCAGAACTTCCTAATAATGACTAAGATAAGAAGTGCCGTTTTTGTCGACTCATCAAACCACAGTGCACTTTCAGAAGAACAGTGTGAGAGGTGATTCCGACATGTGGTTTGTAGACACATCCTCATAAACGGCATTAGCTGTTAAAAATGCTTCACAAAAGGAAATCTAAAAACAGATTCACTGGCAGGTTATTCAGCTGTCATCCAACGGGTCTCTCATTGTACTGTGAGAGGAACTATGTGAAAATAACCTCAATGAAGCTCTCATTTCCTAGTATAGGTGCTGAGCTGTAATTTGCATGCATTCTCATGTAAATAGGCTACAATATAACATTGTCTTATATCAAGAAATCGAGGTTCTGAACTCAATTTTATCGTCATAATAGCTCAAGAATATGTGCAAACCAATCATGTTCACTGTCAAATGCCAGATCTATTATATCAATATTCATTTATAAGTCTGTAATTAATTAATGGCCCCATGTTGATGGCATCAAATGAAGTATTTTTCTGTTAGATTAAATATAGCTTTAAATTATAGTTATATATCAAAACAGCTATAATTAACATACATATGTTTTTTAATGTATATATCATCATACAGTATGTATTAGCAAAGGGATAACATAAATAAAGCACAGAGTTAAGGGTTCAGTCTGGGGTCAGTGGGCTCCATGTTAGGTCACAAGTCTGACATCTGACCATGAAAAACTTGAATTGATTTATTCTCTGGTGTCTGGTGTGGTCGGATGAATCAATACCCTAATAGAGTTTTTACTGGTTGTCATATGATCTTTTTGTCAAGAGGTTACACTGTTGGAGTTTATGACGCAGCTCCCCTGACCATTGAGTTTTAGGATACAGTATCATCTCTGAGACATGCATTTAGAACAGCATACAATGGGTCTATCATGACTGGATAACATCACCGAGGATGGACGAGCCTGGTGGGATTTATCTCGTGTCACTTATCTGAATGTTTGTGCCAGTGAAAAGGGAGATGAGATCAACTCTGACCTTTTCCGGGCCGGCAGATCAAAATCCTCGGCAGCATCTGTTTGTGAGAGAAAGCCTTCTGCAGCGCCGGAGACATTATAGGGGACAAGCCTGTCAATTAGAGGGCGGACTAATCTCGTCAAGCCCGAAGTTGAGTAGGGGATGGGGCGGCACAAAGAGGACAGAATGAAAGCAGAGCAAATAACCAGAGGATCTGATTCAAGGCAAATGTTTAGACAGCTACTGTCACATATTGTCAATAGAGACATGGGTTAATGGAACCTCTCCCAGCTATTAGCAAGATGTCATTTATCCAAATTGCTTGTGTTTTTTTAGCATATATCACTGAGAAGCCTTTAAACCATTACAGTTGTGTTAATTCATATAATAATTGCATGATTTAATGTCAGGTAAGGGCATACATATATATTTAATGTGCTAAAAAGAATATGAGGAAGGTGAAGACTCTTATTAGTTGAGTGATATGGAGAGAATGCTATTTTTTATAGTCCCTCTATTTTCATTTCTGCCCAAACAATGACCAGACACCCTGTTTACCGTCATCATTCATCTGTTTGATGCATGCCTTTTTAGCTGAAAACACTGCCTGAGCAACTCTCATGCCAATGTGGTACTTCATGGTCCAAGGAGAGATTTCACAATGGGTAATTAGTGCTCGCTTATTGGCCCAATCTGTCATGGATACAATCCCTGTACAGTCCGACACTATGCATGGAACACTCTAGTCTTCACACAATACTGAGTGATATTGTTATTTCTCAGTGGATTTTCTTTAATTCTAGGTTCAAGGAAAATGAAATTAGAACGCATTCATCACAAGTGAAGTTCCATGCATTGACAAATAATTCTAATTACGCTTAAAAAACGTAATTATGCAAGAATATGATGATCAATGAAATCAGTCCACTCTTGGGGATCAAACCATCTTTGTCTGTGGCTGAGGCTGTGATCTATCTTTGTGCCTTGAGTTTTTGCCTTTGTGTATTGCTTCCACTCCTGGACTGTGTTTGCACTTTGCCTGATAATTGGGTTAGGTTCAAATGCCTGCTTTACACATGCATTCCCGCTGAGGAACAGCTCTTGTGATTGAAAGGGCTGAGCTTGTTATGATGATGACGCTCTCTCAAGCTGACAGCTGTCCCCCTGACTGCACTGCGCTGCCTGCATAACTAGATAACACCTTAATGAAATGAAAAGCGAAACAGTAAAGCACATGACTCATGATGCATACCGGTATGTGTGCATGCGTGCGTGTGTGTGTGTGTGTGTGTGTGTGTGTGTGTGTGTGTGTGTGTGTGTGTGTGTGTGTGTGTGTGTGTGTGTGCACATGCATGTCTTTGTCTGTATGCTTGTGTCTTTGTTTATGAATTTAATATTTACTTGGTTGAAGTTCTATATAGATGGTTAGAGAGGGACTAGTGTTTAGCTGCATCACGAAATAATAGGCTTTGCCGGTTTACTTTTAACATTTTTATTCGGGGCTACACCTTAACATTCGGGGCTGAAGCCCGGTAAAATGGCCTGGCAATGCTCATGATTGTTATCTACTCTTATCCACTCTCTGGACTTCATTCACTGTAAGTCCTGCTCTATGATATTGAGGTATGAACAGATGAACAGTATGAATGAACAGATTGTCAGTACAGATTGCAAGCATAACCAGACTGAGTATTAGATTACTGATTATTATCTAAGCCAAAAAGTCTACTTGGCTGTATTGGCAATACATTTTGAATGTTTACCATTAATAGTGCTGAAATATTGATTGCTGGCTTGATAGAATTGTGACGTGTTCTGCGAAATGAATGAAAATTCATGAATAATAATCATTGAATGAAGAGCAGAGAACCTTTAGAGAATCTAAATTGTGTCCCATAGACATTCATTCTGGCTGATCTAATTAGTTTATGAATTACATTACTTGGGGTCATAGAGTTCATTAAGGGTCAAATATGTGCATTCAGGAGTAAGCTAAAAGCACCATATGATTTGATGACTCATTGGTTTGCATCTCAACATCATGTTTAAGTGTCAGTTCACTTTTTCTTTATTAGTGTCCTGCCTGTAAAGTGATCAAGTGACCACTGACCACAGTGAACAAGAGGAACTAAACCCAATCCATTTCCACAGGCTCTCAAAACGCCAAATAAACCCATTTTTTTCTTTTTCTTCCTGTTAAATGAATAAATGTAAATATTACATTTGAAATTTGAAGTAAGTAAAGACTGAACTTTCCCCTCTCTGGATGAGCTCCTGCTTTGAGCGCGCGTGGACAATACTAAAAACACAACCTGATTCTACAGGGACTGTTTCTTGTGAGCATTTCGCATCTGCATGATTTCAAGATGCAGCCTGAGAAGCTGTCAAATTAGATTAGCGTTCACCCAGCAGCACAGGAGAAAAGATGTCTCTGTGTATCTCTCATAATGGCATGAGCACTCTTCTCCTATTATAGGTGAACTCATGTGACTCCTAAAAACCATCAGTGTTCTCGGAGTCCATCTCTAGTGTCTGATGGTGAGTTATTCTATGCTGTTAGTTTGGTGTTGAACTGTCCCTGCATCTTGCTCTCAAAAAAAAGAGCAAATTTGTTTCAGGGCTGGAAAGACTATTCTACATGGTTGTTTGACTTCTCCAATTCTGCATCAACTTCAGTTTGTACAGAGAATGCACATCAGTGCATCTCACACACACCAGTCTCAGAGAACACTCGATTTCAAGCCATAAAAGTAGAGAAACGTGAAATGTGCTTTTGCAATTACTCGGCAACTGGTCCCCTCTCTACAGCTGAGAGGACTGGAAGCAAACCCAGGCTTGTGAGAAGGTGGCTATTAACAAAGACCCGCCCGCTGAGATAAGCTTCACATTAGTGCTCCGCTTAGATTGTGTTGTCCTTAAGCCACAAACCAATTTCACTTCAGTACATTACCACAGGTCATCTTTTTTTTCCCCCTCACGGATTTGTTGACTCTATTACATTGGAAACCATGGATTACATTGACCTAGAATTCACAACTGAAAGGTTCTTTGATAATTACACGCAGAGAACTTTAATCTCACTGAGTTTCTTTATTCCATTATTGATAGGGAAGCACTGATAGCAGAGAAGTGAGCAGGTTTCACTAACATAGCCAATAAAAAATACGGTTCTAACACTTCACTCCATAACATTTGGCAGGCATTTGAAAAGTCACACTCATTTTCATACTGAAGCAGCGGGTACTTCCCTTTTGTGACACAGGGTCACCGCGTGAGTACATTGTGCAGTGCAATGTTGAAGTAAACAATTCTGAAATAGTTAGCTAAATGAACGGGAGCCAAATTACAGGCGTGCTTCAGGGGTTTTGGGCACAACAAATTCTGTGGTTTTCAAGCAGCATTGCAGCACACTCACAGCAGTCACTGCCATTGACCCCATGTCTGGGATTCCAAGTTCCAGATCCTCATAGCTTGGTAGTGTTTACATTCAAGTTGAAGGCCACTGTTTGAATTCTACTACTGTGTGAGTGCCAACTGTTGTGATAGCATGTGGTCAGTAGAGCTGACAAGATCTGTTATTTAATAGCAGGTATCAGTGCTGTGGGTATGTATGTTGGGACTCTACTTAAGGATGCGCTCAAATGACAGTACAAAGCAGGCACTTAACATGCAAATAAAGCCATTTAAAAAAAACAAACCAAGCCAAACCATGCTAAGTCAATACACTTTCAACAGTTCATTTTCAAGCTTTTGACTATTTAATACTCCCCAATTATGGGATAAATCACGTAACATCCATTCACTGTATCCATCTATAGTAGCTGGTGGTCTTGAAAGGGAATTCTTGCTTGTCACTTAGTCTCCAAGATCACAGTAATTAACAGCAGGCAGAAAGAGGAGTAATCATGATAATTATCCCTGGATTACTCTTCATATCTCCAGCCCTCATTATCTGCACGTTTCTCAAGTTCAGTGGGAGATCCAGATAAGAGAAACCAGATGGTTTGGTATGAGAAACTACAATGCAATTTACAATTTACTGTCCCTGGCCTGAAGTGAAAAAGATACCACAAATCACACACCATTTCATTAAAATATGTACAGCTTTTAATTAATACTCATAGATCAAAATAAATATAAGACAGCATATCAGATAAATGATACAAGCCTTTGACAGTATGCAAGTGTGATTTTTTTCCACAGACAGATATTTTTGGCAAACTTGACAATAAACACTATGCAAGCCTTAAAGACAACACATAGACCATTATTTAATTTGCAGCAGATGATGTTATGCTTCCGTACCAAAAGGAAGAGATAAGTGGTTATGAGTTTTCTTTATAGTCTTTTAATACTCAGCAGTCATTCACCATGGATTCAGCATGGATTGAAGGAGTGTTTCACAATATAAGGATGAAATGCGGCAAAACAAGCCTTAAAGGCTCGGCACATGTCGACTCCCATCACGTTGATGTGCATGGTGGGAATCCGTAGGACATCATAAATAAACATACATCAGATATCGCCTCTGATTCACTATCAGCCTGGCCACTACACAGTGAATACTGGAGGGAAGTTAAAGTGATGATAATGCTTTTCATACCTTCACAGATTAGTGCAGGTATTACAGTGATTGTTCTACCTTACATCGACTCAGTATAATAAAAATAGCACAAATCGACATGATGCAGTCTCTATACAGAGGATTATTCCCATATATTAATTCCTGAGTTTACAAAAGAGATCCATACATAAAAAAGAATAACAAAATTATCATAAAAAAACACAAAAATATTATATTCACACCTATACAATGTGAATCTAAAAGTGTTAAAATCATTTTCAGTGTTAAAATAAAGTATTTCTTGAGATTTATCAAGATTTAGGGTATAAATGCAACCCCTTAATTTTCAAACATAGACAAAATAGCGGGGTGCCCTTGGGTACCTAGTGGTCATAACTTGACAGTCTGCACAATACATCAATAAGCCTTCCCTTATTCACTTCAGCCAGCTGACTGCTCATGTATGGAGGTAGTAACTCAAGACTAGGTTGAAAACAAATGACACCTGCTCTTCCAGCCAGCCAGCAGCATAGAAAATGGAGACCAATCCTAGCCATTGCTAATGCAATTTCAACTGGTGCCTTTGATTTGATTGTATTTAGACTTGGTTTCAAATAGTACTTGTAATATCTTTCAAGAGTGCAGTGGTTTTTGAACAGTTTGATAGGTTCCACTTCAACAGTCACATGCTGAGACATTTTGATACAAGTCAAAGACATTATTTCCTATTTAGCTTCAATACAGTACCATAACAAGAACAATTTTTATTCCGCAACACAGATATAATGTTTGGTTAGTGTAGAACGGCTCAGTAGTTTTTGTAGCTTAGCTTTAGCTTGAAATGTTACCGTAGCTGGAAACGCTAATATTCAGAACCGCCATCACATAGTGCATAAAGAATTACAGTTATGTGAGTGTTCAGTATCATGCACAGCAGAGCAAAGCTTGGAAAATACAGTAATGACCAAAGGTTATGGTAGATGAATGGTTAAGTCCAGCATACTTTGCACCATAAGATGTCCCATGTGAGCCAGCATGAGGAGGGGCTGCAGAGTAGCCTGGTGCTAGTTAGTCAAGTCCAATAGTCACAGCGCCACCTGGAGGTCATACCCAGTACTGGTTGCGCTGCAGGGTGGGTTTGGGAGTGCGGCAGAGCTGCTCGGCCTCGGCATCCGTCCCTCCCCAGGAGCAGAGGGGCAGGGAGGCGTCCGAGGCCCCGTGAGGCCTCTCCGACATGGGGCTGCTGGGGCAACTGGGGCTCAGCGGGGTGACGGTCACCGTGGGGATGGCGGCGCTCCTCTCCGACTGGGCCGCGGGGCTTGGTGGGCAGGGGGAGGCCGTCAGACTGGCCGCCGCGTCGCTCCTCTTTAGGGTCTTCTGCTGCTGCTGCTGCTGCTGCTTCTTCTTCTTGCGTAGGTAGACGATGAACATGAGCAGGATGACCACCAGGAGCAGGCAGGCCAGCACGGGCAGGATCACCAGCAGGGGGTTGGAGCTCTTCTGTGGGTACGACTCCACACGCACCGGTGTGTTCCTAACTGGAGCCACGTCTGGCTTCTCCAGCGGCGGTCGGGGGACGGTCGAGGCGGCCGCGGGGTCGTTCTGGTTCTGGTTCCCCCAGCGGTCACGGCCCCGGTTCTTCGGGAGGAGCCGGGTGGACTGGCGCTGTGTGGCAGTGATGCCCGGTGCCAAGGTGGACAGGGAGAGAGCCATGCCTGGGCCCGCGGCTGCTGAGGTGTGGTTGAGGACCGTCGGGACGGGACTCCCAGTAGTTGTGAATAGCACTGGACTATACGGCACAACAGTGAACATCAGCTCTCCTCTTGCTGGGGGAACAGTGTCCGCTTTTAAGACAAACACTAGCGAATCGTTCAGTTCCTGGATTCCTGTCAAGTTTGCCTTCACGTCGATGGCTACCTTCTCCTGCTCAAGATCACGGGAGGTGAAAGACTCAAGCGGAGTGGCTCTCTTCCCGTGTTTCGTGGCTCTGACAAGCTTTCCGCACTTCGGATGGGCCAGGATTTCGAAGATGGGATCGCTGCCACTAAGAGCAGCCAACCGTGTGGCATTGAGGAAGCGTGTCTTCAGTTTGAACTGAACTCCATTGGGCACCTGCAGTCTTTCCACGAATTTAACCCTGGGCGTCACCGAGATGTTGACCACCTGGCCCGTGAGGTTGGCCTCAGGCGTAAAGGCAATGAACTCAAAGCTATCTGTGGACGAGGTGGACTCCAGCATGTGGTAGACCAGCCTCTCAGCCTGTAGGTCCTCTTGACTGAAAGACGACGACAATATGTCGTCCAACAGAAGCTTCCCGTAACGCGGTGACTCTGTGACTCGATAGCGGATGGTGGTGTTCTTGCCATTGGTCTCTGCGGCCAGCTGTGCAGAGGTGATCGTGGCGGTCGTCTCACCCTGTTCCAGCAGCACGAGGCTGTTGTTGACGAGCGAGACAGTGATCTCGGTCACCTCCAGATTGAAGAGCTTGTAAACTGGACGGTGGTGTCCGTCCGTTACGCTGAAGTAGAACACACCCGAGGCGGGTGACCCGTCTTGGACGAAGTAAAGCTGCCCATTGTTGATCTGAGCCTGGGTGAAGGTCTGCACCGACACATTGAGCTTTCCTTCCATTGCTAGGAAGCCGTTGTTGGGCTGACTGATCACCGTGTACCGGATCTCCTCTGGAGGGTTGTCCAGGTCCACCACATTCAGGTTGCCTGGGCCCAGTACTGCCATGTCGCCCTGGACAACCTTCAGGCTTGGAGCTTTGGTCTTCAGCACGGGGGGCTGGTCGTTTATGGGTGTGACCGTGATGTTAAAGGACTCCTGCACTACCTCGTCGTCATCCAGGGGACGCTGTGTGGGCTTGCTCTTCAAGTTGAGGAAGACGTCAAACACGAATCTGTCGCTGGTGCTCTCGGAGTTGTCGTGATGGTAGGTGATGCCATACTTGTTGAGGATAAACTGAGAGAAGTTGGGCTTCTCCTTGGTGACATTCCGCTCGCCCACAACAATAAAACCATGCTGTGGAAGCTTGGTGACCTGGTACCAGACCTCATAGGATTGGCGCTGTGACTCTGGACGCTTGGTTATGAGGTTGCTGCCGTCCAGCTTAGACTTGTCGATGACGACTTTATCTCCCTCAGTCACTACAGCACCTGGTGACAAAAACAGCACATATTTTTTGACATTTTACATTATGTACTGTTCATAAATTATGTATATTTTAAATAGTACTTGTATTTTTTTAAACAAGACTTTCCATATTCCCTCTAGTTTTTTAAAAGAGAGCCTGAGTTCACTGTTAGCATTAGAGAAGCCATTCATTTACATTCCATTTGTAAACCCAGAGAAGGCTAAAAGGTCAAACAGATTTGACTAAAGCAATTACAACATGTATCAGCAAACATCACCAAAGCCGGATATTGAGTGCTGATAGGAATCAGCACTAAATAATACAGAAACAAAGATCAGGTTATCTTACGCAACCTTTTAACGCTCCACATACCTGTGTTTTTGAGGAGGAGGGAGTTGTGGCTGGGCCCGATATTCTCGTATGAGATGTCAATGTTGAACGTCTGAGCCTCCAGGGAGGTGGGAGGTGATGACACAGAGAAACTCAACGTGTCCAGAGCTGTCCAGCCGACCCTGTCCACAGACTTCTGCTCGTAAAGCACCACACCCTTGTCCACCTGAAACACACACACACAAACACACACAAACACAACACACACACACACACAAACACATGCACATGTGTTCACACACACACACACACACACACACACACACACACACACACACATATTTAAACAACATAATAGACTTTACAGTTTTTTACAATTGTTTACACACGTTTTCAAAACTCTGTCTATTTTTCAAAACTCCACACACAAAACCCACAATTGCTCACACAAAACGCAAAATGCCTCAAATCTCCAGCAAAATGACACACAACATTCAAAATGTCAAAAACACATCTTTAAAGCAAACATTCGCCTCACATTACAAACACTTTTGTCATAATATGACATTTTGGATACATCATGTACACACTGTTGCTCAAAACCTAAAGCTCTTCTGTCTTAGGCTTTCTATATGTATTTCCATACAAGAGTGAAAGTTACGGTATCAACAAAGAGAAGTTGAAATACACAGCAAAAATGTAAGCAATATTGAAACCAAAAATAGTGATTTTTCCCAAATAATTTGCTGTTGCGAATACAGTATTTTACAGCAAACAAGAAAAAAAGCAAAGAAGAATACAGTGACCACCAGATGTACATGGAGTTTTGAAAACACTAATTTTGTTTTTTTCCAAAGACAAGTGTGTGTGTGTGTGTGTGTGTGTGTGTGTGGGGGGGGGGGGGTGGGGGGGTCAAACAAAAATAGAGTAAAAAGAAAAATTTTACATAAAGTCAACTTTTTGTAGAACATTACTGTAAGCTAAAGTATCTGCATTGGTTCTGAATATTTCAACCGGAAATCCTCTAGGAGCATATTGAAAGGGTCCATACCTATATAGAGAATATATCTATTCATAGACCTATACTAAGGCAATGATTGGATGGTGTTCAGTAAAGTAAAGAGTGTTTACACATGTGAAGAGAAAGAGTGAAGCACTGGTGATTTAGTGTGGCATTTTGATGGGTTGTGTTTGAAGAACGAAATCAAGTTACTTCCTGTTAGATTTTTGTGTGTTAGGTTGAAAATTGTGTGACAAGCAAAGATTTAGTGTGTAAGCAGTTGAAAAAAACTGTAACACACTGAAATACTCACAAACTAGATGTACCGCATAGCGGTACAAAATATGACCGCCGCTCAGTCCTGTACATCCGTTCCGCGAAAATAAATCACACTTCAATTTGTCTCCATATTTTACTCCATCCCCCACTCTTGAAACTTTTGTGTATGCTTGTTTGGCATGCCTGAGTGTGTGTGTGCGGCTGCACAGAAAGTAGCCTACTGGTGCTGAAAAGGTGAATAGATTGTAGAATAGCCAAAGAAGATGTAGCATTGTTATAAAACCTTTAAAATCTCTAAACAATCACAAGTAGGGCAGTTCATCACAGTTCATCCATTGCAACTGGATTGATGAAAGGTCACTTACACCTGTAGGCTACATTGTATTTGGGAAAAGCAAAAGGTATCAGCATAATGTTATTTTTTTTTATTTTTTTTTAATGTATTTATAAACAAAAACATCTCTGTCAGTTCCATGCCGTTTTCAACAGCTATCAAAAACAAAGGTCATTTTTGGATGGATGGATTTTTTGTGAATGTTTCTTCTTCTACATAATATTTTAGTCATCTTTAGTTCATGTAATACTTTATTGTCAATGCACAAATTAAGTAACAGTAGTCTGAAACGTTATTGTTAATGCACAAATTAAGTAACAGTAGCCTAGTCTGAAACGAAATGCTGTTTTACATCTAACCAGTGGTGCAAATAACTGACATGTCCTAATGGGCCTTGATGAAATGCGTCGCTAGACTGTTCAATACACATTTTAACGGGCCAAAGTTGAAGAGCTTTTGTCCGTTATTGTTCGTGCAAATATAGGCTGATTCATGTTCCCTTGCATTGTGTAACTGAGGTCCATGGCTAGTCTGGCTTTCATTAGACCAAGCTCAATCTTTTAAGAAATCAAAAAATAAATAGCGGGCAGATCAGGCTGGGTTCACCCAGCCTAGTCCATAGGCACCCGATATTGTTTAATTTTCCGATTGAGATATACACGCTCTGGCTATTCTAAATGCAAAAATGCATCAGGGAGTTATGACAAAACGGTAACTAACAAACTAGATCCTAATAGAAAGCTGTTAGCTTCCCTAAGCTACAGGTAGGATTATAAGGTAGGCCTATTTACAACATAAATTGTCAATAGGCTATGCTGGCGACACAAATAAAATCTCCTTTGGAAACCAATGGCTTACGCCTTACAGTATCAAGCGGACTTAAACTGTCATATCGTGGCGAAAAGTTGTAATAACATTCACGCAGCTCCATGAGTCAAGGAAAGCGCGAATGAAGTAGCCACTTCTAAATGGGACCCACTACACAGTAGCTTAAGGTGTTTTGCTAAAGCAGCCATAATGAAATGAAGGTGTCATTGTTTGGATACTTCACACACACGTGCTTTTTAATTTCACAGACTACAACTACCAAGCTGTAATCAAAGCACATCGATTCCCCTCTCACACCATGCACGCACTTAAAACAAAATAAACAGGCGTCTCCGTCTCACGCATGTATAGGCAAAACTGTATCAGACCGGTGTAACGTTGGTAAATCTTCAAAAGCACAGAATGATTTTGTAGCACGTGCAATAAATGACAGTCGAAAGATACAAACAGTGCTGCTATACATTTGCTTGGTATAACCGCATTTATAGTTTTCTACAAATGCAATAAATCAAATGCCTCCATCACTCAACCAACGCTAACGGTAACATTGCCTAGGTCCTTATTGATATTACAAGATTAACGTACCTGCAGTAAAAAACAAGCATGTCCGATAAACATCCTCAGATTTATTTCGGCTTCAAGAAGAAATGGGAATTACACTTCATGTGAACATCGTCCTATCCTTATTAGATGTTCGCTGCGGTAAATTACAGTCCTTGTATGAAGCGTCCATTGTTTTTTCCAATCCACTTTTAACTTCCAACAAAATTACGTCTCACTGCAACGATGCGCCATCTAGTGGACAAACGACTACTTCTCGCCAATACTGAAAATGCAGCCATGATGATGATGAATATTTATTTTGGCTTTCTTTTAATCCTACTGATTTTCATTTTTTACCGGGGGGGCAAATCACAAATGAGTGATTATGAGCCAGGTTGATGTGGGCCCTTGAGACCAACATACCATAAAAGATTCACAGAGAACTGTGTCTGCCCTACCCTCCTTTCGGGGGGTCCAGTCCAGCGGGGGGGCTGCAGATGAAAACGAAAAATGACGGTTCCATGCTATCCATGTGGGGGTACATGCCCACCAAGTTTTGTGTACCCCGGTCTTTCAGTGTCCCGGGAATCCTTGTTGGTGTACGTCACTAAATGTACACATAAATTATTTTATTGTAAGGCCCCCCATGAACGAAAGTACATGCATTGCATTCAGAGGGTGTCATAGTGATCCTACACTTTTAATTTCGTGTAGTTTTGACCTTGTCAGCCAGAGATATTGAGATGAAAACACCTAATTTTTTGCTTTTTAATTTTTAACTAGGTGGCGCTATACATGAAATAAGTGGTAATGGGATGGGTTGACATGCCCCCTTAAGACCAACATACAAAAAAAAGGTGGACCTCCTAGGCCCTACGGTTCTCGAGATATTCACAGAAAACTGTCTCCGGCCACCTACAGGCCAGTTGGTGTATAGTAACATAAATTAATTTATTGTGTGGCCCCCCATGAACGGAATTCCACAAAACTTGGCGTGCATACAGAGGGTGTCATAATGATCCTACACTTCCAATTTCGTGCAGTTTTGACTATGTTAGGTCACAGATACCTTCAATTACACCACCTCATTTTTACTTTTTTGTGTTTAACTAGGTGGCGCTATACATGAAATGAGTGGTTATGGAATGGGTTGACATGGCCCCTTGAGATCAACATACAAAAAAAAAATGGTCCTCCTAAACCCTACGGTTTTCGAGATATTCACAGAAAACTGTGTCTGCCCTACCCTCCTTTCGGGGGGTCCAATTCAGCGGGGGGGCTACAGATCAAAACGAAAAACGATGGTTCCATGCTATCCATGTGGGGTTACATGTCCACCAAGTTTCGTGTACCACGGGCTTTCAGTGTCCCGGGAATCATTGACGGAAATTTGGGCATGTGAAAAAGAAAAAAAAAAAAAAAAAAAAAGACAAAAAAAAAACAAATCTGACTAAACCTATATGACCGCCGCTTCGCTGCGCGGCGGTCATAATAACTGTTCTGATAGATATCAGGGCCAGCCTTTCCACCCAAACAAATCTAACAGCTTTATGTTATCATGAACACCATCTCTTGCATCAGCACCTCACACCAGCACTCCTGTAACTGTGTTTCCCCCTCCCCTGTCCCAGCAGATGACTCAGATGGGATGACTCACTCAATAATAATTCATAATTCATGGCCTCACACTGAGAGAGGAGGAAACAGATATAGAATGTGTGTGTGTGTGTGTGTGTGTGTGTGTGTGTGTGTGTGTGTGTGTGCGTGTGAGTATGTGTGTGTGTGTGTGTGTGTGTGTGTGTGTGTGTGTGTGTGTGTGTGAGTATGTGTGTGTGTGCAAATGCACTGTGAGTTTGTGTGTGTATGTGTTCAGCCAATAATGTATGTACTGTGTGAAAGAGCTGTCATGTTTTTCTGATTGTTTGTGTGCATGTGTCTCTCTGGATTAGTGTTTTTAAGTAGGCAATTACAAATGTGAGTCTGTGCATGTGCATGTATGTTTGTGTGTGTGTGCGTGTGTGTGTGTGTGTGTGTGTATGTGTGTGTGTCTATGACTGCGTGTATTTTCTAAGGAAATGTGAGAGTATGCACACGTTTGGTCTCTTATACCTGAATTTGTACTGTTCATGTTTGTGTACATGACTGAGTGAGTGAGTGTTTGAGTGTATATGTGTGTAAGTGTGTGCATGTGCATGTATGTTTGTGTGTGTGTGTCTGTGTGTGTGTCTGTGTGTGTGTGTGTGTGTGTGTGTGTGTGTGTGTGTGTGTGTGTGTGTGTGTGTGTGTCTATGACTGCGTGTATTTTCTAAGGAAACGTGAGAGTATGCACACATTTGGTCTCTTATACCTGAATTTGTACTGTTCATGTTTGTGTAAATGACTGAGTGAGTGAGTGTATATGTGTGTGTCTGTGTGTGTGTGTATGTGTGTGTGTGTGTGTGTGTGTGTGTGTGTGTTCAAACCTCACCATTGCTTGTGTGAACGAGGAGATGTCCTCGGTGGAGTTATCGGACTGCTGCGCCACCAGCTTGCCCAGTCGCGGGGGAGACGTCACCGTGTACACGATGGTGCGGTTCGACGTGCCGCTCTTATCGTTGGTGACCGCCTGCAGGTCCTCTTTGGAAATGGCAGTGGTGGAGCCTGCAGCAAGAGGAGAAAGCTCTGTGTAAGCTTTTTATTGCCCACAGTGAGCTGATCGAAATTAGGAGTTCCACTAGCATTTCCCTTCTAACGCAGTTCAAAACCGCACCGAGCATCTGATAGCCACATAAGGCATCTACACTGGGCTGGAGTGAAAATGTGTGTGAGAAGACAGGAGTGAGACAAGAAGAAAATGGAATTAGCACAGTCAGGGGCCAAGCTACATTCTGTCACTTTGTGTGAAGTAACAAGCAGTGCGCCATATGTTTGCAGCAATAACTCAGTTAATTTAATGTGATATCCACTGCATTGAGATGACACTTATAGATGCAGGCCACAATTGAGATTCAGTTTTGCATAATGTTGTCGGCTCAACAGCCAATCAGA
>NC_055964.1:14203938-14221438 GCF_018492685.1 Alosa sapidissima
GACAGACAGACACACACACACACACACACACACACACACACATCCACAGACACACAAACCCTCAGTCACACAGGAAGGGAGGGGCGTCTGCCATAATGAGGCAATGAGACCGACTGCCAGGGCCTGTGGGAGTTTTCTTGCCTTAAAAGGGCCTTCTTCAAGAGTCAACACATATACTGTGACGCAGTGGACTTTTTTTCTAAAAAGATGCAAGAACAGCCTCAGTTACACATGACCGCTGCCACTCTAGCTAAAGTAAATACCCAAGAGAGACCACTGAAACACACCTTTTTTTCATGCTGCGCTTACTAAAACATTCAGTTTTTCCCATCACTGCAAATACTTCGCCCACTTATTTCCCATGTTAGTAATCCTCTGTGTGAAAGACCACACTCAAGTTACAGATAAGATCGGAATATTATGTATGTGTCGGTAAGAAACCTAATAGTTGCCAAAGCAGAGAGAGAGAGAGAGAGAGAGAGAGAGAGAGAGAGAGAGAGAGAGAGAGAGAGAGAGAGAGAGAGAGAGAGAGAGAGAGAGAGAGAGAGGACTCTTTCCTTTCTTTGGCAGGCCTGCTGAGTAAATGCCCTGTTAACCTCAACGACTGTGTTAACCCTGCATTGAGACAGAAAGACCAAACTGGCATTGGTTGACTTTTGAACAGCTTGCCATAAACTATGTTACAGAGAAGATCAACAACTTCAAATGGAAAACTCTTTAGAACTCAGCAGCGGAATCACACAATGTTGTGCTTCTCAGAACATTCTCAGAATGTCTCAGAACTAGCCTATCTATTCAGTGCATGTGTAGTAGGATTCATCTGACTAGACCCTTGTGTTGTAGATAGAAGGTTGATGGGATCGTGAGGTCAACTTGGAACCTCAAAGCGAATGGAATGGTCACTGGAACCTCAAAGCGAATGGAATGGTCATTGATTCAGATTCTCAGAAGTGGATTTGAAGCCTAGGTCAACTATACTCTGAACAAATTAGGAAATCCGGTCTTGCCACAGCGAAGAATGACTAAGAGACACAAGACTATAGGTTTGATCTCAACTGAAACTAGAACTTCTCTCACGTCAAGTGACATCCTGTTCTTGCAAAGGCAAACTAAGAGAAACAAGACGTAGTAGTGATGTTGTCCCAGTAATGATGTCACAGAGCCCATTTGCTTTTACCACAAGGAGTTCCTTTTTTTATGATGGCGGTGCAGCAGTAGTTCACCACCACAAAAGCCACTTGTGAAAGCTGTGAAAGAAGAGAGGTCAGTACTGCGGCGGGGCTCACCTGGGAACACCTTGAGAGGTCCGTTCTTGACCAGGCTGATGACCAGGGCCCGGGCGGTGATGCTGAAGATCTGCCTGGGGGCGAAGTTCACCCCGTCGTTGACCTGGAAGTTAAACCCTCCGGCCATGGCACCTTGTGACGAGAACATTGACAAACAGAAAGGAACACAAAAACAAGACTGAGAAACAAGAAAGATCTTGTTTCGTTTGTGTGTGTGCTTGTTGGCCTTACATGGCAGAATCCAGTTTAATGTCTTTGTTTTCCAAAGAAGGGGGGCCCCTCTAGAGAACAAATGACCTTTAATTAAAGCCCACACAAGATAGAGTAGATGGGGGAGATGGGGGAGTAGGGAGATAAGCATCGGAACAGTAAGCAGGGGCCTTTATCGGAGCGAACGCGGAGCACATGCTTACATAAGCAGCACCCAGCGGCCCAAGGCATTAGCCACTCAGCACTTCGTCGAGGCAGAGGGAAGGCAACTCCCTACTACGCCTAGTCTCTGACTGCCAATCAAGTGTGGGGCAGGGGAGGAACACTGCTATTCCTTCTCTTGCGCTGTTCCTTTACTTTTGGATGATGAAAAGTCTTATTTGGGCCGTTCACGTACAAGAAATTGTTCTGAATGTGCCATTATAGGATCTTGCAGAGGTGCTTGATGGTGTATCTAATTGGACATTTGTTGTGAGTAAATGGTTGGATAGGGTCTGGTTTTATTCTTATGTTATTATACAAAATAATATTCACTTCCACTGTATTATGCTGTGTATGCATATATGCAAATATATCGCTGCATAAATGCTCTCTACACCCGCCTCATATTCTGCCCCACTCAGAAATCTGAATGAGTAACTCTTAAAATGTACTGAAACAGCCAGGTTTATATATATATAGCAGAAACACCAACTGACCAAGTCAGGCGACAGGCATCAGATGTGTTGCAGTGTGCTGTGTTGCATTATTGTGTGGTGTGGTTGTTTCAGGATATATTGCATGGTGTCATGCTGTGTATGTTGTCAGCATGTGCAAACTGCTGTACGGAGTGTTGTCTTGCGGATTATGGTTGTGGGTGCTGTGCTGTGCGGTGCGGTGCTGTGCGGTGCTGTGCTGTGCTGTGCTGTGCTGTGGGGCGTTAAAGTGCTCCATGTGAAACAGTGAAATATCCAGCTGTTTGTGGAAAGCAGTTTCTGGGGTTTAGTAGCTGTGGAAAGCTCAGAGAGAGATTCCCGGAGGCGGCCACTCTCTTTCTCTTCCGCTTTCTCTCTCTCCCTCTCTCTCTTACACACACACACACACACACACACACACACACACACACACACACACACACACACACACACACTATTATATCTAACTCACAGGGTTTCTAATCATCTATTTACAACTCTCCCTTCCTTCACTCTTTCTGACTCTCTTCCTTCCTCTTTCTCTTCATCTCTCTCCCTCTGTCACGCTCTCTCACCGCTGTGGACGAACAGCAGCTGGCCCTGCTGGATGTGGGCCTGTGTGAAGTTCATCAGCGGCCTGGTGGGGGCGCTCTTGAGGGCCAGGTGCCCGTTGCTGGGCTGCGTGACCATGAAGATGAGGTCCTCCGCGGGAGAGTCCTCGTCCTCTGCGTTCAGGTCACTGGTGGTGATCTCGGTCACGGAACCCACCCACACCTGCCCACAGAACACAGAACACAGAACACAGGTGTGCTGTTAGAATACCATGGATGTACAGGTAGGAGAAAAACTTTTAGTCTGACATTTTGGAATGGCTCGTTCAGCTCGTGATTTCTGGGTCACTGTCAGGACATCGTAAAATATGCTACTTTCTTTTTTTCCCAACAGAACAAGTGGTCAAACAGTGGGGAATTGAGGAATTTGAAATGGAATGAGAGATTAACGCGGCCTACCAAAAATGTAACTCATGACAATCTGGCTGAAAAAAAGCACTGTCCTGCGACACAAGCAGTATCACAGCCTAACAATGACATGGATTATGAGCGACCTTGAGTAATGAGCCATAGTGTTACTATCTTGCTCCTAGTAGCTTTTTCACAACAGAGTGGAAGACCTTTTGACTGACAGTGACAATAGCAGCATTTGCTTAAGAGCGTACGGCAAGGGCAAGGGGTCAAAATACTAACTGCATGACCAAACTTTGGCAGGACTTCTGCATTAGACCAACACCCTTGTGTTTTGTGCAATTTCCCTCTTGGGTGTGTAAACTGTGTGTCTTTTTATACGCATGGACACACACACACACACACACACACACACACACACACGGTGTCCATCTCAGTCTACTGGTCAACTGGTATCTCTGCGAGCACAGAGGTTGCTGTGTCTTAACAGATCATTCATATACACGTGATCGTGTTGTGAACTGTCCATACGTCGTGAGAGTGCTGTGTGGCCCAGGACGATGCTGGGTTTTGATGCAGGGCTAATGTGGGCTCTCCTGTGCTGTCCCAGTGCAGTGAGAGTGCTGTGTGGCCCAGGACGATGCTGGGTTTTGATGCAGGGCTAATGTGGGCTCTCCTGTGCTGTCCCAGTGCAGTGAGAGTGCTGTGTGGCCCAGGACGATGCTGGGTTTTGATGCAGGGCTAATGTGGGCTCTCCGGTGCTGTCCCAGTGCAGTGTGCTCGGAGGACTCTTTTCAATTAGCACCTGATGAGGAGCCGCCGCTGTCACTGCTGCAGCTTATAGAGCAAACTCAGCTGGGAGCAGAGACTGAGAAAGAGCGCTCAGGGGATGCTAGAATTATTGAAAACTCATCAAAGAAGACACACACACACACACACACACACACACACATACGCACACACACACACACACACACACACACACACACACACACACACACACACACACACACACACACACACACACACTCCCCACACCCTACATAAATACATACATGAAACATGAAGACACACAGATGTATACAATGCACACAAACACATGTACACAATATATGCACACATTAGATTACATAAATAAACACACACACACACACACACACACACACAACATGCTCCTGTGAAGGCAATTGATCAACAGCTGAGTAGTCTTGATAAATTGAAAAACATAAATCATTTGTCAGCATGGGAAACTACGGACTGTGCTAATGTGACTGAAACTGTGTGCTTCAGCAGCTGACTAGCTCATTATACTACACAGGGTACCTTATTTCAACTACTGCCACATTGAACTGAGGGTGCACAAACACAAGCTAATCAAGATCCCTAAATTAGGTCCACTGTGACATCAAAATATTACGATTCCAAGACATTTTTAAATCTCTGATGTGACCACAGGGACATGACCTCATGTTCAGAATAAACATTGTCTTACTGAGTTCTGCAGACACTAGGGAGCGTGCTTTTTCTGAGAAAGCCACAGTATCCTGTGTGTCCCCTGACATTTCGCGTCTACGTCTCGAGAGATTCTTGTGGTCATAGTTCATCAGGGGATCAGTCTTCTCCAACACATTATTTATATAAGCAGGTTTCCAAGATAGAAACAGACATTATGTCATTTTGAAAACAACATAAGCTTTTTTAAAACTGAGATCTCATGAGGTGTCTTAATACAAGAGGTCATAAATCATATCATATCATAATTCAAACTTCCTAACACTATATTTCCATTTAAGCCAATAGCATATGCATAACCATTCTTCACATACTAATCTGTTAAAATCAGTAATTAACAATTGCTTCTGTCCCATCATAACAACCTCATCCAGGACCCACAAACGTATTGCCACTAACTGCTATACCAGACCAAGTAGGGTTTGTGAGCCACCTAGTGGAGATATTGAATACTGCAAAAATGTCATAGTTCTTTTGAGTTCAATTCATGTTTCTGTATTCTGGTTTAGAATTTGTATTTGGGTTTAGAATAAAGCTCTTTTACCCTTTTACCATAAAGCTCTTTTACCCTAAAAACAATCCCTATACCACAGCAAAAGCCTATCTACCTGTGATAAAAGATTTATGATAGAAAAGCTGTCATCCTATGAAAACAATTCCCTTGACCTAATTACTAGACCTTACAGTCAGTGATGGACTGAGATTTCCCCACGCTAGCTATAGCGGTCAGGCGTTCTGGAACTCCAGGCATTCAGGAGAGGCCATGGGTGGACGAGCTATTCTGAGCCAAGCCTTCCCTCAGACACACACTCGGCCCGACATCAGCTGACAGGGACTGGCTTTAGGCGCCAGTGCACCTGCCACATGGACACACACGGTGGTGTTACACTGTAGTCTCATCAGCCCCGAAACACACCTTAAACATTGCACATAGGGCCTACATTTTAATGATGATACACACACAAAAAAACACACACACCCTCACACACACACACAAAATCTCCTACACTGTCAAGAAAATGCTTTAAACTCTTTCAACACTGATTAAATATGTGCCAACATGTAATTAGTGATCAGAGAACACTTGTACCACAACCTTACTTGCACTTGTACCACAACCTACAACCTTACAACCTCACACACACACACACACACACACACACACACACACACACACACACACACACACACAGAGAGAGAGAGAGAGAGAGAGAGAGAGAGAGACAGGCTGTGCAAGTGGTGTTTTTATAAGGCTCAGAAAAGATGACACACACTGACATATGCACTCAAACTCACCCTTAAGACCCTATTGGCCGTGACAACCGGGGGCTGGTCATTGACGGGTGTGACCTCAACAAACAGTGTCCGTGGTGTGCTGTGCTTTCGCAGGTCAGTGTCATTAGCGGTGACAGTGAATCGGTCATCCAGGGTCTCGCTGCCATCATGCACGTAGTAGATGAACTCCTGTTCCACCTGCGGCCATGGAGCACATAGAGAGAGAGAGAGAGAGAGAGAGAGAGAGAGATTCACAAGTGACCAGAGATCGCCTCAGACTACAGAAACATCTTCTTTTCTGTACACTACTAACATAAAGATGATCTGACAGGAATAAAAACAAAGGTCCACGTTTTTGCCTATTTGTGACAAATTTCTTTTGAAAGAAATATTGCATGGTTCAAAGGAGACTGAGTGGACCTTCCTTACTTCCTACTTTACACAACTAGACACATCTAGATTCAAAGTTAACATACATATTCAACCTGGAACTCCTCAAGGTAAAAGTTGTTCTGACTCTTCTTTCAGTGAGAGCAGACATAACTTTTCCTTTCTCAGCTTGTGAGCAGTCTTTAAAGCTCACCTCTCTCCTGGTGAACGACGAGAGCTTGGTCCCCGGGAAGCGTGAGTGCTCGATGTGGCCGTGCTGAGGCCCACCGGTCACACTGAACTGGAAGTTGAGGCCCTCGTAGTGCCTGTTGGTGACCTGGAGCACCTGGTCCGTCAGGGCCTTGGAGGCCCCTTCCTTGAGGGTGAAGTTGGAGACGTCCAGCGGTATGAGGCTGGGGATGACGTCGACAGACACAGTGATGTTGTTGACCTCCGTGACCCCATTGCTGGCCTGCAGTGCGAGCGTGTCGTCCAGGTGTCCGTCCCCAAGATGGACGTACTGGAGGTTGCCATCATTGATGTCCTCCTGCGTAAAGCTCTTCACTGGGTTGTCCTCCGTCCCCATGTACCGCTCCTCGTCCTCGACAAAACGCCGCAGGTACCCATGAGACGGGCCAGCTGTGATCATCAGCATGATCTCAGAGGGCAGGTTATCCTCGTGAGAAACCTGAAACATTACAAACAGTGTATTTAAATCAGCGCTATGCTTCATATACACAGAGATATGATTTGAATTTTAAAGCATGTGAGGGTATTTGAACTTTGCGCTGCATGCTCTCCACACCTAATTGCTGTGTCACGCCTGACAATAATGACTGTGTAACTACAAAGCCTGAGATGAGTACAAACCAGATGTGTTCAGTAAATCAAGAGCAGCAAACTATGCTAAAACTGCTCCAGTGTACATGTAAAACATGAAGGACTAGGAATGAAAATAGGATTTCTTCAATTATGTGTTCTTGTTCTTTGTTAGATTTAATGGCACCCCTATTTACATTATATTTATTTTGGCTATGAATCCTCTTCAAATCTATTTTCTGCAGTGTTTAAAGATAGTCCATTGACTACTCACCTCAAATGTGCTTCTCTCAATCTTAACAGGCTTTCCCTCCTCCACCAGTAATGGTTTGTTCTTCAGGATCACAGGTGGCCTTTGGTGGCTTTCCAAGTAGACTTTAACTTTCACGTTGGCATCCACAACCATGTCCTTTGCTTTCACCTTGATGGCAAAGGAGTCCACCATGTTTTTGCTGTCGTCATGGCGATAGGCCACAAGCCCCTGCTTCAGCTCAGCCTGTGTGAAGACCGTAACCCGGGTCCCGTTCCAGAACAGTCCACCATGTTTTGGTGCCTCTGTAACGATGAACGTGACCTCGTCGTCGCCCCGGATGTCGAGGTTGGTGAGGACGCTGAGAGCTGTGGTGTTAAGGGCCCTCTCGCGTCCCTTCTGCACCAGCAGGCCTGTGTTATTGCCCACTCTGAGGTAGGGATCGTGAGCGCTGATGTCCAGCAGTGTGGACACGTAGTGCTTCCCGTCAGACACGAAGAGCACGAAGCGGCCCGAGCTGACGCCGCGGTGCGTGAACAGCACGCGCTTCTGCTCCAGGTCCTCCTGATGGAACTGGTGTAGCCGGCGGGACGTGTCGTTGGCCATCACCAACTCCCCCATGGGGATGCCCCGCCGCGTGTACACTAGCTGCCCGTCGCTGAAGTCCGAGTCCGCATCGTGGAAGCAGAGGTCGTCCAGCGTCAGGAGCCTCTGGCCGTCGCGCACCACGTGGAAAACTTTGTCGACAATGCGCACAGGCTTTTCATCGTTCACCAGCTGAATGGAGATGTTAAACGATCCTTCCTTAGGGGTGACATAGTCATCCTCCTCAGACGATGAAGGATCTGGAGTTAGGCTGGTAGAGGCCACAAAGGTGAAGTAGTCGTCTGTCGTCTCGCTGTCGTCGTGGATGTAGATGAGACGTTCTCCAAGGATGTCCTCGTTGCTGAAGGTGGCCATGTTGCTGTTGTCTGAGGTAGAGTTGGATGTGTTAATGCGAGTCAGTCTTCCATGTTTTGGACCTTTCTTGATGGTATAATACATGTCTTTGGTGCTCAAAGTCTCTGCAAAAAGCTCCTCTTTTGTAATGAGTTTGCTCTCCCCTTCAAGAAGTGACAGCCCTTCATTCTTCAGGAAAATACTGTTAACATCTGCCATAATACCAAGAGTAAAATTGTGACTGGCCGAGTAAGAGTGTTTGGTGAAAACGTGAAAAGTAAATGTATCATTTGTGTCTTCGTATGGCCTATCCACCAACTGATATTCGACTTTTCCATCTGTCACATTTGTTTGACTAAATGTAGAGTTTTCCCCCAGGACCACGTTGTTCAATAAAAGCTTTCCTTTATTTGGAGGAGATAACACCCTAAAAGAGAGCTCGTCCTCGGGGATTTTAAGTCCTTGACTCTCAACATAAAGATACTCAGAATCAATCACAACCCTTCTAATTTTGTCCATCTCCAACCTGTCGTTTCTGACTATGTCATACCTGATCCATTTCACTTTGATCGGAAACACAAGCTCCTCTGTGGCTCTCGTTGCCACGGTGACTGTACACTTAAACAGATCTGACACATCCTCCGCCTGGATCTCCTGAAAAGTGCTGACATATCTGAGGCGTTCCTTATCTAGAAGCCTCTGTGAGAAGGAGCTGGTGTGCTTCCATTCTCCACTGGAGTGGAGCCTCTGAAGTTCCCCAAACCGGGTTGGCTCGGTGATGTCATAACGGATATCCACCATCTGCTTCACGGCATTCGTCTGGACGGCCAGCTGCCTTGTGCCAATCATGACCGTCTCGCCCTGTGTGACTTTCACCCCCGTGTTGTTGGTGATTTTATACTCCAGGGGCACGGCCAAAACCCTGAGGACCACAGTGTTGCTGACCTTCTCTCCGTCGCTGACCCTCAGAACGATCCTTGAGTTCTTAACTCCGGTGTGCACGTAATTGATCTTCCCTTCCTCCAGGGCGGTGTGAGGGAACGACGTCACCACCTGGCCTGGGTTGTCTTCATCCTCCAGAAACCCTGCGTCGGCGTTGAGTTTCCCCAGCACCGAGTAGACGAGGTCTGCGCGGTCGCTGTCGATGTCCGTGGCTCTCAGCACCTCGGTGGTCAGAGGCTTCCTGGAGTCCTCCAGCAGCGAGAAGAGGTTGCCCTCGGGCAGGCTCAGCTCTGGCGCATCGTTGGTGGGCGTCACGGTGATGTTGAAGCGATGCATCTTCTTGCCCTTCAGGTAGGAGGGCACCTCCTTCCGGCTGCTGGAGAAGACGGAGAACATGAAGAAGTCCTGCGGGTCCTCGGCGCCGCCATGGATGTACATGACGCGGCCGTGCCACAGGTCCAGCATGCCGAAGGTGTTCTCCTCCTGCTCCTCGTCTACGTCCAGCCGCAGCTGACCGTGCACCGGCTGCTCCTCGATGCGGAACATGATCTGCGACTGGCGGACGCCCAGTTTCTTGAAGTCCAGGTTCACCTTGATGTGCTTGGACTCCAGCGAGCCACGCCCGCCCTCGGGCACCACCAGGTCCCGGAGCACCAGGAAGTTGTGGCCGTACTTCTTCACCAGGCCTTTGGCGAGCGTCGACATGTGCACCGGGGGGGTCTGGGTCACAGAGGCCAGGAGAGTTGTGGGGCTTGTTGCTGTTGTGGTCATCTCTGGCTCCCTCTCTGGCTCGCATCCCACTGAGATGTCTTTTGTGACGAGTGCCTGAGGCAGACCGACGCTGGTCTGATTCACTTTGATGTCCCTCAGACAGCCTTTGAAAGAGCCGCCTCGGACGCGCTTGCCCGACACCGACACCAGCCCGATCTTCCTGAGCTCAGAGCGTGTGCTGTCATCCACTCCGCCCACAAACATGGGCCCCTTCAGCTGAAAGCTTTTGGATCGGGCGGCGATGCTGGTCTTGACCATCTCCTTGTCCACCGTCAGCTGCAGGCTCTTGGCAGTGAAGTACAGTTTCACGTAGTGCCACTTCTTGTCGTTGACAAAAGTGAGAGAGCGCAACTCTGTTTTTGACCCACCCCTGCCCACGATGGCAACTAACAGGCCCTCTTGAATTTCCAAGGCCACAAAGTCCCCCTGTCGCGCCGAGTTGTAGAGGACGATTCCCTCGTTGGCTGAAGTGTGTACCGAACATTCAAACACCCACTCCTGCTGGGCAGTCCAAGACTGAAGGGACACGTATGCCCGGGAGCTGAAGAAGCTGATAGGATCGAACTCAGTGGCCAAAAACTGTGGGCTGCAGCCCAGAGAGACCTCGTGGACGTTTTTCAGCCCAGAGTACGGTCTCAGGGAGGACAGGAGGTTGTGTTCATTGAATATGACTTCGTCCACGCAGCCACGGAAGCCAGTCAGGTCGCCGGGCAGGTAGAGTTTGTCCAGACCCCCGGAGCCTCCGACGAAGAGACCGTCCTGGACGCTGAGCTCCTGCTCTGGCCGGGGCATCTTCACCCTGGTGTGGGCGTGCTTGTCCACGGTCAGGGTGACGTTGTAGCGCTCGTGGAGAAGTTCCAGTGTGTGCCAAGCCAGGTCATTCAGTTGGGAGCCTTTGTCTGATAGCAACACGCGCTCCCCAGCACCTAAGTCCAACTTCACCTACAGTAGAGTGGGGGAAAGCAGAGGCAATCAGATCAACATGAAATTTAAAAAAGCAAATACTATATGTTTCACTTTGACATCCAGAGATTAATTTAGGATAATACATCAGTTGTTTGTAGATTGCATGCTGTCACTTGTATCCTGTCAGACTTCACAGAGGATTAGAACTGAAGCCAGTAGCAAAATAAAAGGACCAGACACAACCATGGTCAACTTCATGGTCACCAGAAGTAGTGGCAGTCATTGTATACATTTGAATACATACATTTCCCCTGATGTCACAGAGCAACACAGCAGAGGACTTTGTGAAGTGCCTGTGGCTGTATGAGGGGACTGTTATAGTCTAGCCTGCAGCCGGTGATGGGGCTGTCACAGCGTCTTGAGTGGAAGGGTGGAAGTTGCACTGGGAGGGAGGACTTGTCAAGGCTTGTTGGGAACTCTCAGGCATTTCAAAGAGAGAGAGAGAGAGAGAGAAAGAGGAAGAGGGAGGGGAATGAAAGAAAAGAAACAGTGGGAAAGAAACAAAGACAGAAAGAGGGCAGAATACAAGGTGGAAAAGATAGCAAAAGAGAGAGAGAGAGAGAGAGAGAGAGAGAGAGAGAGAGAGAGAGAGAGAGAGAGACCATGCTAATCTATGGCTATTATTTACTGAGAGGGTTATCCCATTCCAGCCTGGGGACAGTTGGATGGTAAAAAAGTTTTTGTTTGGTGACCTGGGACATTTATAAAGGATGTGGAACTGAGCATTTTCAGCTCATCGTGCTCAAAGCCCTGTCGCATGCGAGTACTAAGACCTCCCTTAAACAAGCCTAGTTCTGTTGTAGCCTTAGGATAACCTCCAAATCTACAGTTACCCACATCAGTGACACTTAGTGTGAATACAGTTAAAATCCATCTCAAGGGCCTAATGCAATGTTTGCTCTCAACTCTTCTGTGCTAGCACCAGAGTGACAACTGTGGGTCTCTCTCTCTCTCTCACTCACTCCACTCTCTCTCCCTCTCTCCATCTCTCTCACTGTACAAGCTCATTGTGTTGATCTCATCTGACATAGTTGCAGCAGGCAACCTTTATAAGGACCGCGGTCAGAGTCTTCCAGCAGTAAATGTATTTTGTTCCCACACACAATGTCATCATGGCTCCAACTCCCTCAGCTCAGAAACAGAGTGACCACCATGCTTGTAATGTAAACCCCTTTTCTAAATAACACTCTGCCAGGTCTTTGGAGCTGTGCCAAGCAATCCTTCCTGAACTGACTTGTGTGTACTCTATAACCACACAGTAAATAAATACTAAATCTTTAACACAGTATCCTTGGAGTAAGGATCATTCTTCAATCATTGAAGAAAATACCTGACAAGGCCTGACAAGAGTCCAGACTTCAGACTTCATAGTGAGCTTTGAATAAAGAGCTAAAAAGATTAGTGTCCGTATGTATTGTATTTTTTGTTGCCAAATAAATTCAGCTCTATCTTGTGTCTGAAACCAGGACAAAAATTAGGTTGCATGTGCATACCTTCACTAGTTTCTCTAAGCTTTGAGTTAAGTCTACTAGATTAGTGTATCTATGCACAGTGGCTGTTCATAGGGCAAATCCAATGACACCTTTGTCTCTTTCTCTGTGGGGATTTCTGCACGCCAGAGAGGTTGAACTCTCCACCCCATGTTAACCCTTAAAGAACATGTGTTGCTATTTTTATGAGGCAATGGAAGATGTCTAAGACAGGGAAAAGGTGCTTGAGGGTGCAATGTGTGTGTGTGTGTGTGTGTGTGTGTGTGTGTGTGTGTGTGTGTGTGTGTGTACATGTACCCTGGTGAGTGTCTGCACATGTCGGTGAGCCAAAGTCTATGAGGACTCTGTGTTTAAGTGAATGTAAGCGTGACTATCTTCAGTGTATCTGTGTGACTGCATGTTTAGTATGTGTCCTTCTGCATGTCTGTTTCTGTGTGTGTGACTCTGTCTATGTGTGTGTGTGGGTGGGTGTGTGGAGATGTGTATATGTGTGTGTGTGGAGATGTGTATATGTGTGTGTGTGTGTGTGTGTGTGTGTGTGTGTGTGTGTGTGTGTGTGTGTGTGGGTGTGGGTGGTCCTTACCTGCAGGCGTCCGGCGTGCAGCTCCACCGTGAGGTAATCCGCCTGCCCCGCGGCCAGGAAGAGTAGCCCGGAGCTGCTGGAGGTTCGGAAGCGGACGTGCAGAGCGTTCCGGCTGGATGCCTCCACCGCCCTCAGCTGCACAAAGCCATCGCCATAGAAGGAGGCTGTGGAGAAGGGGAGGGACAGCGGGTGTGTGGAAAAAAAGACCCCCCCCCACACACACACTTTAATGAACTGTTTCACTTTCCCTTTTCCATGACACTGGATGCAGTTTGGGTGGCTTGATGTGTGAAATTCAAAATGAAAACATAAAAAGGGCGACGGGCTGAGATGTTTTTGACGTAATATGTCCTACTTCCGATGTCAGGACCGTGCAGAAGGATTTTAGATTTAGTGTTGGGTGAGTGAGCCCCATGGCGAAGATGACAATAAATCTTAACAATTTATGGAAATTGAGATAACCCCTATACACTGGTTAGCAAAACAATCAGACATGAGATAAGGTACGGGGGGGGGGATCTCCATACTTTAGTGGAGGCTTTCCTGAGTGTCTCTCTAAATGATTATTATGATTCAGAGGGAGGTTTGAATCCAGGTGATGTCCCGTAGGCAGGAACAAATTTAACAAAGGCTCATCCTCCCCCACTCCTTGCCTCCTGCTTGTAAAACATCACAGTTGTAGCCGAACAGAAAACTGCCACTTAAAATGAATGATGCAAAGCCAATAATCTACAGAAGGTAATTCCTCTCTGAATCGCACACGTAATCTTTTGGCACCTATCTCCTTCATAGTGGAATCCTTTGAGGAAATGAACACTGAGCAAATTAAGTCTGCCAAAAAGAAAAAAAAAAAGCTGAAGGATCAGCTAGTTTTCTGGAGGGAGTCTACTATTCACCTCACAGTGTGTGCACTGGATTCCCTGTGCCTGGCACAACTCTTCCCTAACTACCTCCCTGCTTAGCCTCTCCCGTTCTATCTCACACAGCCTAAAGAGTGGCATCACTTCCCACACCATTCATTTTAAATCATGCAGCGTATTTTTTTGTATGTCTGAACGTGTATGGTCTGTGGCTAACAACATACACACACACACACACACACACACACACACACACACACACACACACACACACACACATACACACTTAGAGAAAGGGCTGTAAGTATGCTGTGATGTTAATCTGACGCTGATTGCACCAAGCACTTTACTGGACATAGCACTTTATGGGGTTTTCTAGGGGTACTTATGGGGAGGTAAATTAGGTACAAAGTAATGGGGGATTCATGGGGATGTAAATTGGTAAATTGATATAAGGCAAATGGGTGAACAACTTAAAACTATATGCCTGTCTGTTTTTGCTCTAACAACATTTTGTTGTTATCCTATAACAATGACAAATAAAAACTGAACTGAAGCGATGCTGTTGTATGGTTTTCAAGACCAGCTAAGAGGTCTGGTTTCAGGCCTGACCTCTTGGGATTTAAGTGCTTGACAAGTGCCCCCTCAGTCTCCTCATCCCACATTCTCCTTTAATAACAACTTCTCTCTCTCTCTCTCTCTCTCTCTGTCCCCAGTTCTCCCTCAATAATGGTCCCTCCCTCTCTTATAATACCATCTCTCTCCCTCTCTTTACATATGTTGCATTTCTTCCATTCTCTCTCTCTCTCTCTTCCTCTAGCAGAGGCGCCCCAGTGGCTGTAGTGTTCTGCCTTGTGTGTGTGTGTGTGTGTGTGTGTGTGTTGTGTGGGTGCTAGGGGTGCATGTGCTGGCATGCCTTGCCCTGACAGCACCTCACCAGCAACATTACAGGCTCTGACAACGGCACATTGTCTGGCCTCGGCCGTCCACTGTGAGAACCTGGACGCAGCTGTTTCCATCTCTCTCTCTCTTTCATTCTCTGCCGCCCTGCATTGCCCTGTAATTTACACTAATGTGCCCTGCTTTCTCATCTGACGACAGAGTGTCCCTTACTGTCCCGCGTAAATGGGGTTCAAATCCACCAGATTAGCAGGTAACCCCTAATGACTACTTTCTAATCTACTGGACAAATTACAAACTGTCACACAAAGCATGTTCTAGAACGTTGTGCTGGTCCAGTTGACACCTACACAACCCTGAGTCTGATATACTATTTTCCCTCTCGGTGACTACATGTACAGTTACACTTGTGCTGAGTGCTGGCTACATTGCTGAGGTTGGTGTAGTAGCCTACAGATTAACACTAATGATGCAATAAGTAATGACAATAAATAACAAAACATTGATCCTTTGCACTCATCTCTGTGAGACACCTACAGAGTCATAGCAGCATTATAACACTATGATTATCATTTTACAGCTGACGTTACTGTAAGGTTAGGTTTAAGACTAGTGTTATGGTACGTGTTGGGGTATAGAAAATCAGACTGCTCTGACACAAATCAGGAATATACTATCCTTGGTTATACAATTACACTGTAAGATGGATACTGCAGTATACAGCCCTGCCATGTGTCATGAGCAGCCAAATGTATTAATACGACTATTGGAACTGATTGATGAGCAATCGACAAACATCCCCGTCTAGACAACTGTCATCAGTCAAAATGCTGGAGGGTAGTGAGGCACTTATAGACCAATATAGTGATTAGATTAGATTAGATTCAACTTTATTGTCAAAATGCTGGAGGACAGTGAGGCACTTAGAGACCAATATAGTGAACAATATAGTGAGATAATCAGACTATGTTGTATGTGGTATGTTGCTGTACATGATAAACAAAGAGGCAAGACCATGGTTTGAGGGTGATCTAAAAACACTAAGCTTATTTGCTGGTGAGCTTTCCACACAAACACATTTTGTATATTTGGAGAGATTAACATCTCAGATTTTAAAAGTAAAAATAATTTATCATCTAAAATGCTGAAAGAGGCTGAAACATTTAAATATGTATGATGTAATATGTATGATATTACATTTCCACTGAGATGATAAAAGGTGGCAGATTATCCATTTATTCCCATGAAGAATATCCGATCATGTTTTTACATTAGATTCACATTCCCTTTGCAGTTGGTTTCCTTCTTTCCTTTGCAGTGTGTGCTCTGATTTGCTATTATGCAATGAATTAAGGCAATGGAATCACCAACCATGGGTAAATATCAGGATTTACACTTACATGCCCTGGAGACAAAGCTGACCTCTTCTATTTACATATGGATACACAGCTCCGTATTTTCACAACTTTTTAGACATTCTAGCCTTCGCCTTGGATGACAAATTGGATACGGCCCCTGATAAGCATTTTTCACGTGTTATTGGATGCGGTCTTGACACGAGAGCTGGTTGTCACAAAGGTGCGTGCACACGTCCGTCGAGAGAGCAAAAGAGAGAGAAAGCCTTAGAGGCATTGCATAGAGATGCTTCCGAGGAGCTGGCGCTGTATCTGCATGCCTCTGTCTAACAGCCACAGAGTCAAAGCAGCATTAGACACTATAATGTAATTACCAATTACATAGTTTTTAATATAAATATATATGCTTCTATGAAGATGTTATGGAAAATTGGAAGTCTTCGGACCGATGGACTTGCTCACAATCAATCAATATCAATCTGCAGCTTTGTGGAATGACCTACTAATTATTAATAAAAATATTACCAGTTATATGTAATTATCAATTACATGCAGTTTTTATACATGTTTTTATGAAGATTTTTCTGTCAGCATCAAGTCTGACATATCATGTCTTGGCCATCTTCAACCTTGCCTGGAATGCAAGTGGCCGTTAGTAATCTGTCACCATTAGAGACAGGGGGAGGCCTCTCCTCTATCTCTCTCTGTACTTGAACCTGACTTTGAACTGTACTCTGAAAGATGGTGGGCCAGCAGCATGCGTTCAGCTGCAGATGAAGCATGAGAAAAATGCACTTCAAAGACCGGGGGGTTCAATGGGCCGGGGTTGAGACAATTTACTGACACGGTATACACACCTTTTTAATTGAGATGGTGGAAAGAGGAGACAAACAACATGGGCTCTTGAGGATCCTTGCTAAAGAACTGCCAATACAAAAGCAATTGAGCACACCCAGAAAAAAAAGCGATGCTCTACAGACCATGTTCAGCTTATGATCAAATGAAAAATGCCTGTGTATCTCCTCGACCTCTTATACTTTTGTGATAAACATAGCCGATCCTCCTCAGTTGTACATTGGGCATTATTCAATGTGACAAGTCTGGCAGTCAATACACCCTTGAGCATGCTGCTTTCAAAGTGAAGTCTCTTCTGAATGCGATGATTTTTAAAGGACAGTCAGACACCCTGTTCCTGTCTCCAATTGGCACCAGGCAGATAGAAGTCGGAACATGCGAAACAGAAACTACCTTTCTAATGGTAATCATGACAGACATGCCAGAGTTTTAGTAATTAGTAGGTCATTCCACATACAAGCTGCAGGTTGATATGACAATGC
>NC_055964.1:14226438-14348938 GCF_018492685.1 Alosa sapidissima
AACTTGTAATAGGCGAATCGTTCACCTAGCATAGCTATACCGCATAGACGAAGCGAGTCCCTACCGAGAAAACCAACCATGCAACTTCTACGAGCGGTGCCACGACAAATATCGGGAGAATCGTGAAACATTACTGTGTTGGTAGATATAGCTCTTTGGAGATAGTTTTTGTCTGTTGTTAATCCTTCACCTCCACAACAAAAGCATACATTGTGTGCAGGGGGATAAGTTTGCTATTTACAATAGCAGAATAACGTATAAATACATTGCAACTCTAGAGGGAGCTCTACACTTGCCAAAAATACCAAACCTGCATACAGTACCTTTAAGTACTGTACTAGTAACATTTTCAGGTATCTTTAATATTTATTTATCTGGAGTATTTATTTTATTTTTCTAACAACTTTTTTACTTTACTTCCCTACATTTTTAGACATATTTGTACTTTCTACTCCTTACATTTTCAAAAGTCGCTCATTACTTTTGTTTTAATGCATTTGAGGTGAGTTATGTAAAAAAATAAGCCTACCTTTAAACTTAATGCATACAATACTCAAAACAGTCCCTAGAAGATACTTGGCGATTCTTGATGCCCGAAACTCAGCAACAGAGACATGAAAACTGCCCCAACTGGTCTCAGAGATATGGGAAAATGTGCAGTTAATGTATTTCCTCCTTGCTTCTTTCCTGTGTTATCTTAAAGCTTTGTGATGAATGGTCTTTCCTGATCTTGAAATACAAAAAAGCCCATGAGTCCCCACGAGACGACCCTTTTCACCAATAAAAGAAGCAAACTGTGTCTGTTTGCTCCCACCCACATGAACATTTAACACAACTTGAACCAGTTCTCGAAGAACCATTCCAACTGCTGCTTAGATTGGCTTATTTGCCAGATAGCTAGCTGATGAACGTGGAGAATTGTTTGAGTTAGTCAATGTCATCAAGTAGCCAACTGTTAAATCCAAAGTTGACAAAAGACCAAGTTCCAAACCTGCCAGAAAACACGTGATACTGACTGAACTTGGCCACAACACAACACAAATGTTAAGCTTCAGTACATGGTAAAATGGCACCCAATCCCCACTTGTCTGACAAGTGCAGTACTATAGTGCATTCTCCTCCAAGCACTTTGGGATGCCTGGAGCCATAGTGCACAATGTCCCCAAATATGTTGCTGCACTACATTCTAAAAGCCGTGACATGCTCCCGCGTCTGTGTCCCACACACGCGAAGTGTGACGAGACGAGAATTATGTCATCAACGCGCATGTGGGAAGTTTCGTGTGCTTCCCATAAATTGGGACTGTGCGTCAATGGTGCACATCTTTGACGTGTGCAAATGTGCACAGAGGAGCATACTACTTGCTTAAGCCATTATACACCCCCAAAGCTGTGTTTGAAACATCACATAGCATGATAATCATGCACACAGATTATTATTTTTGTCATTCAATACGTTATGTATGGTATGTTTTCACAATTGAACAAAATTTTCACTTCACAACTTTCACTTGTATTGGAGCAATATTTGACAAGTTGTATCAGTACTTTCACTTAAAGGATAATTCCGGTGTGATTTTTACCTAAATTGTGTTGAAACATGATACCAAGTGTGAACGTATGTCTCATAGCTCACCTCGGCTTGTCCCCTGCACTCAGAAATCTGGCGCTAGTTAGCCAATGCTACCAACAGTGTTTCGTTGGGGTGCCTCGGGCATCGGCCTAGCCATGCAAATAAATCACTCTTTTACACCATTTACGAGGCTCAAAGTAGCTCCATACTTCATTGGTAGACTTCCGAGGGCCTTGACATTTAAAAACGAGACATGGGGAACTTTGAAAAAGCACTGGTAGTTTATTTACAAGATGATTTATACAGACAGTACCTTAAGGAATTTTACCGTTCGCCGCCATTTTGAATTTAGTCACGATAAGTCGAGCGACGAGTACGAACGAACAGGTATGATAAGGGATCAGATTCCAAAAATAATTCCACTCGGTATCATGTTTCAACACACTTTAGGTCAATATCACACCGGAATTCTCCTTTAAGTGAAGGAATTGTGTACTTCCTCCACTTCTGTTGACAATTATAAAGCTCTCTCTATCTCTATCTTGGATGTGTATTTTTCTTTCCAGGGTTAAGTGGAGTTTACAACATCTTGGACCATTATCAGCATGAAAAGATGCGTGCTGTGGAGTATGTCTCAACCATGCATAAAGCCATGAATGGAGTACAGAACTTTCCTTATTACTCACCTACTCATGCAATTCAAAAACTTGATGGAGAAAAGATAAAAAGGTAGTGAAAAATAAAGAGCTGCCCAATGTATTTATTTATTTGCTAGTTACTTACACAGTAATTACCATAGATTATAAATACTTGTACATGTACTTGAAACATGAAATAATATGACTGTGTGTAGAGTGTTAGAGACATAAATAACAATTGATTTAAACGTTTCTGTAATTGATTTTGTTCATTGTGCAGAGTCCCTCCCTTTGGCTTGCTTCATGGAACCGATGACATCATAGTTCCGGTGGAGTCATCGATGAGGTTCTCTGAGGTCCTGACTTCCCTCTCTGTAAAAGTGTCTCTCTACCTGATG
The DNA here is from genome assembly GCF_018492685.1 of Alosa sapidissima. NCBI lineage: Eukaryota > Metazoa > Chordata > Actinopteri > Clupeiformes > Clupeidae > Alosa > Alosa sapidissima. The sequence goes on from NC_055964.1 coordinate 14,229,047, forward strand.
CCTAAACTGGACCACACAGAGATGGTTACGGATCTGATGGCACCAGACAGACATTTTTATCACACTGTCTATGGCTGTATCAAACAGGAGTACAGTAAATTCATGGAAGCATGTTGAATCACTGAATCATTCTCTTCCTACAAATTAACCAAATTCTGAATATGTGTCTTTTTTCTGACATTTTTCTTAACAACTTGCCTTTCTACTCAGTGCAGCATTAAACATCATTGTCATTTCTTTACAGTCATTCCTTTTGCAGTTTTACACAAAAGTATTCCCTGTTAACATGTTTACCTGTAAACAGATACTATTAAAACATCATTTGCAGAAAGACTCGTATCTCTCACTGAATAAGATAGCTGTGGTGATGTTATGCTGTAGAACCAAAGTGGAAACTAGCCGGTAAGCTCTTGGAAGCAGACAATCAATCGGGTAGTTCTGTCATTACAGTAATGCGAATGTGGAAGTCTCATGTTGTTTGGCAAAAACCTGAATTTGTTGTCAGTCCTCCCTGGTGGGAACAAAACTGGTGCTTATTTCACCAACTGTACAGTACTGAAAACACATCTGCAATGGAATTTGGAGCAATCATCTTATGTAGCCTACAATTAGGATTTATGGATGAGCATTATTGCCACATTAGTGATCTCCTGGCACAGAGGTAGGCTACTTCAGAAAGGAACTTCTTTTAGTGACTAGATAGATAGATGCTTTATTGATCCTCAAGGGGAAATTCAAGGGTCTCAGTAGCATACAGAAATAACACACAACATGCACTTACAGCAGAAATGGTAAACATAAGTATAAGTATAAACATATAACTAAACTCCACTGTACAATAAAGACAGTAGAAGATAAGACAGATAAGAAAACTAACAAAACTAAATACTAAATACACTATATAAGTTAAATTAAGAAAGACCAATGTGCTTGAGGGTGATCAAGCATAAGACGCTTGTAGTGACAGGGTGAAGGTGCAAACAGTAGTCCAATCATAGTCCTTAGTTATGTGTCTAATAGCGGACTAAAAAAAAATGAGAAGTGTGCGTAGTAAAAGTTCATATCTGGATTGTGATGTGCTGACAATAGTGAATTAAGCAAATGTATACAAAATGGTGAGGAGAATATATACTATATATCTATAATGGACGTAAGAATAAGTCAAATTGCATGATCTTATTTGTAAACAATTAACAGCTGACTTAAGTCTCTTATCTTCAGATCAAGATATGTTTAATATTTTGATTACTCTTTGAACAATGAAAAGCCTAACACTATACAGTAGGGCAGCCTACATGGCAGGTTGTGGTGGTCAGAGAAGTAGAGATAGATAGATACTTTATTGATACCCAGGGGTTAATTCAAGGTCTCAGTAACATACAGACGTCACACACAACATTCACTTACAGCATAAAAAGTAATATATGTATATATAAAACACTGAACAATAAAGACAGTAGAAGATAAAAAATACTAAATCAAATATCCACAGAATGTGCTTAAGGATGAATAAGCATGAGGCGCTTGTATGCAAGTGTAACGGATGCCAGCTAGCTTAGCTGTGCTTGTGGAACGTTGGTAAACCTCACTCCCCGTCGCCTCAAGAGTGCTACTGGCATGTGAGCCAGTAGCCTGGGCTATTGGATTCTTTGGCCTTGGCTCAATTGTTAGCGCGCTCGCCTCCCGATCCGAGGTGCTGCTGTTCGCGGGTTCGAGTCCGGGCGTGTGCAGGGCTGAATCGCGCAGGTTCAACACAACGCAGGTAATCCATGTTTTAGGTACTTTTGTTATTGTCTTTTCACATGTACTTTTATGGCGATTCACGCCGTTAACTGCGTGTCTCGTGGTCTTGCCGGTTTCTTTTGCTACTGTCCTGAGGCAGAGGAGCTGTGACGCGACTGACCTGACCTATCCTGTAAACAGTGTAGCAGTAAAACAGTAGGCCAGTGGACAGTCAGTACACAAACATGAAGAAGGTGATAAGGCAGACAGACTATGCAGAGAAGTCTATCTCCTCTTCCCTTTTATTGAAGCATTGAAGAGTTGTATGGCCTTATGGGGACAGATTAATTTCTCAGTCTAGGAGGTCAAGGCTGTGTCGTGGTGTGCAGCTGTTCAACCTACGTAGTAGAACATTCATACAGCAGATGGCAGCATTTTCTAAGCATTATTTTGAGCGCTGCGCTGTGTATAAACTACCCATAATGCCGAGAAGGAGTATTGCTGGACCTGGGACGAGATTGTGTTGTTGGGATGTTGAGGATTAAAGATGGCCACTATCTGAAGGAACAGGAACATTGACCACTTATTAAGATTGTGGCATCATGTGTCAATTATGGATGGAAAAAGGAGTCGAAGCGTGCCGTTGACACTCTGTAAATAATCCTGGTGCTCCTGGATTGGGAATTTATCGACCAAAACACAGGTTTACTGGTAAGTCACAAAATGATATCCGACCACTGGAAACAGCGTTAGCTGGCTACGCTAGTAGGTTAGCCAGGCAGCAAGCTAGCTCAGAACCCCAGATATGCTTCCATTTGACTGCTGCATGAAGAGTTAGCTTGCTCTGCTTTACTGGACACCACCTAACGCTAGCTTCTAGTCAGTGCCAGTTTCCGTTTCCAAAGGAAAATACTATTTTTGAGACATAGAGGGTAAAAACAATCACATTGCATCCAACAATTGTGTTTGTAACTGAAGTGACGTTACTATGTGACAGCTACTTATTTCACGGTTGCTGTCGGCTCTATCCATAATGTAACGTTAACGTTTATTCGATTTTTAGCCTACAATGTTTGAGACATAAATACGTCCCTCCCGGCATTTCACATTTAATGCACAAATGGGACCCTTCTGGATACCTCCCCAGTGGTTGTCAGTCGATTGTTTCATATGTTAAGTATCAGAATATCTGGTCACCGGTTTTGTTTATTATCTAAACCAACGTTAGTTCCCTTCAAAGGGCCTGCCGCTCATAAAAACAAGGTACGTTAAGGTTAGCCTGCTCGACGGATCCATCCAAGCAGCCCACTGGACAGGTTTGGTGACTGGTGTTACTTCTTGTTAACTGATACTACTTAAACACTAGAATAATATTAGGCTAGTTGTGAAAAAAATGGTTTGCGTTATCTAAACACAGAGGATTGCCTTTGTATGTTGTAGTCAGTGAACATTTGTTTTTCTTGCGGATGGTTGACATTAGAAATGAGGCCACAGGAACAAATAGCTTCACCTTCACTAACTAGCTGCCAGGTTGGAGAGGGGGTTTTGTATAACGGAGTATGCAAGTCATTGATAAACAAATTGGCGTGAAATGATTACCCTATCAGATGCTGTATTGCGGCTAGAGTCAGAGTGGCTGGCAAGCTAGCTTATGTGATGGATGACTTTGTAATTTCCCAGAATGTCTCTTACGCGGACACATATTACGCAGTGCAAGTGTTCGCAACATTTTAACAATAAACAGAGTGTGTTGTATCAGTGCAGTCAATGAGTGTAGGTCTCCTCAGTCGCTCTGACATGAATCGGTGAGATTACTGGGTAAGGGAAATTAGTCAACTTCGGTTAGTTGTGTGCTTGCGTTCCATGACAGAATGTAGATGGGAGATCCAGAACAGAGAGAGACACATAAAGGTAGGCTACCTTTATATGGCTCTGATCCAGAAGGCAGAGGTAGTTCGATTATAGATTTGCGAAAATAAGAGCATGCCCGTAGAATGTTACTGATTGACAATACCGCAGGCTCTGAAAAACCGCGTGCACTTATTTGCCCTCGGTTTTGGCCATATTTGTCTTCTGCCGTCTTTCTGGAAGCTCACCATTCTAATCAGCTGTACCACCACCCACACAACATATGGAATGAAACCTTCCCCGTCAATGTGAAGAATGCACAGAATGTGTGTGATCTTCAGTGTAATGCAGATGTTTAGTATCCGGAGACGGCACAATTTGAACTTCTTGGTTATACAGTCAGCATCATCTGCTGGAAGTGTGATCTTCAGTGTAATGCAGATGTTTAGTATCCGGAGACTGCACGATTTGAACTTCTTGGTTATACAGTCAGCATCATCTGCTGGAAGTGTCAGATGTCATGATTTACTATTTGCTAAATATAGGACAAAAGTAATCTTTTTTCCAAGTTAGTACTATGGTCGTTGACTCCTCATTATAGTGCTATCTAGAAGAATTTAGATGTGTCACATTTGTCTAACCACTTTGATTCTGAAGTAGTTTGCTATTCCCAGTTTGTTTTATGTCTGCAGTTATGGCAGTCAGCAGCATCTGTTGATGTCTGTAGTTTTATTATAATAAACCATAAAGCAGGCATTGTATTTTTCAATACTTTTGTTATTGCAGTTCTCAGTTCTGTGCTCAGTCTGTGCTTTGGGCTATTTATACTATCATGTTGCCTTAGTAGTTGGTATGGTACAGTAGTATATTGTATTGTATACCACAGCTGTGCTGTTTTTCAGATTTTTGATCTGTTTGAGTGATGCTGTCCACTATTTTGTCCAAAATACTTGTAGCCTGTCTGTGGTGGACATGTGAAAACAGAGCTTTTTGCATCTGAGGAAGGATACTGTGCTCTGAGCTGTCTTGACCCTGTCTTCAAAGGTGGCACCCTGAGATGGAAGAAGGAAGTTCTTGTTTCATGTGATAAGCCCCTGCAGCATCATCGTCCCTGCTGCGCGTGAAACAGACTGCATGGGTTTTTCACGGCCAAACATTTGTTGAAGAAATATAGGCCCATATAAACTAATTTGTTTCACAACACTGCCACTGCCAGAGTAATTTCGTAGTTAGCTTGTTATCGTCACACCGTAAAATATTCTGTTTACCCCTGTGGAGAACCTATTCAGTATTTTTTTTTTTTATATAAGTCCAGATGCTTTACCTGTTGATGTTTCTCTTAATATTAGCCTAGTCCCTGAAAACCGGTGCATTAACGGTAAGCTTGGCTAGATGTCACAGTCCCCCAGAGAAGCCTGATTCCTTACAGTCCATTAATGAAGAGGAATCATCAAGCTGATTTGCTCGGGCTGCCTCCTCCTCTGCCTGGCCCAGACGTCACAGCCAGGAAGCGCTGGCTCTGACTTAATTGCACAAATTGGTTGGGATGGGACGCATGATGGAGGAGGAGGAGGAGGAGGAGGAGGAGGAGGAGAGTGCTCTCAGGGCTGATGTTAGTGAGGCCTTCATCAATACTACTACTACTACTACTACTACTACTACTACTACTACTACTACCTGTACTAAGAATAACAGTAACAACAACTACCACTGCTAGTAGCCTACTATTACTGCCACAAGAATATCAACAACAACAGCAACAACAGTAACAGCAACAGCAACAGCAATAACAACAAAATAGCCCTTACATGTTGACCTGTTTATGTTCAATTTACGTGGGATAAATTTAGGCTGGGATGGAGGCTGAGTTTTCTTCCTGTACAGATTAAATCAGATTGGGTTGGTTGCTGGGTCCTCTAGAATAATGATGAGATGGTAGGACTATGCCACTGCCATTACCATGCCATTAATGTAGGATATTCTACCCTTTGTCTGAATGGGGGAGGTAATAGGGTGTCTCTCTTCAATCTATTGGTACTGCCATGACAGCGCCCTAATGAGTGGGTTGATATGGTCACCAGGTGTGACTTAATGAGTAGAGAGTTATCCAAATAAAGTGTACTGAAATTGTACATTTTCACTGAATTCTGCAAGAAACAGGTCCATTGTCTCTAGAGACAAGGAAAAGATTGTGTGTGGTTATACCACTGTTTGGAAATAGGTCAATTTGTTGTGATGACTTTTGGTGATGTCCCCAGTTAATGGGAGAACCCGTGTGGACTGGCATGTACTACTTTCTCGGTGTACACATCTCAAGGTGTTTTGAGTATATTGGATGTGTCTGTGTGTGTTTTCCTTTTCTGTCAAGTTGCCATTTTGAAAATCCACATCATAGCTAAAAAAAAGAATCCGTCCCCAAAAAATTGTGGGAGGTGTCCGCAAACTGCAGCAGCAGGCTGAATATTTAATGAAGGTTTTCTGTTTGCTGCTCCTGCTCGCCTCCCACCCGTTCCCCCCCCCTGTTATTGTGCCCAGATGGTACGCTCTGGTGTGACAGGGCCCACCCGCATGTCGGGAGTCAGTGACAGGGGGGGGGGGGGGATCAGCTGTGCCAGTCCCTGCAGGCCGCACCGCACGTTGGCACACCGAGTCTCCTGGCACTGCTAGGGAAGGGGACTGGCTCTCTGTGGCTCTCTGTCCATTGCTCCGTTTGCCTTCTGCGCTCGCGCACACTCCCTCCCTACCTCTTTACCTCATCCTCCTTTACTGTCCCTGGTGTGCGCTCTCTCTCTCTCTCTTTATCTTCCTTCGTCTCTCTCTCTCTCTTTCTCTCTCTCTCCCTCCCTCTCTCCTCTTGCTCATCATCATTCCGTCTGTTTCTCTCAGTCGGTCTCAGAGCACTGCTTCGAGTAATTTAGCCTGGAGCAATTGATCGATCAAATCAGGGGTGAATTAATTTTTTTTTTTTTTAGTTTTTGTTTTTTAGTTGTCAATTTTCTCTGCTTTGTGTTTAACCATCGGGAGCATCCTCCCCTCCCCTGCGAACAGAGATGCTGGCAGAGCACCGGGAGAGCAGCAGGTATGGAAAAAAATGGCCGATTAGCTCGTCACCGCGGTGACGGGGGTTTGTTTACAGTTTCAGGAGCTTTCTCTTGCCGTTTATGTTTTATTGGGCTGCGTCAGTGACTTTAAAATGGCTTCTGTGGTCTCTTTGCATCCGTGGTAGAGGTATTTGGACTGATTTGTCGAACAGGCGAGAGCTTTTATTGTTGTGAAAAACGGTGTGTTATTAGGCAATTATCTTAATAGACACATTATCAATAAAGACCAGACTCCCCTCATTTTGTTCATGAAATCACGTCATAAAGAAAATTAATTCCCATTTAATCGAAAGAAAGGCTGTTGTTTAATCTTTCTTTCTAGTTGCCTTTTTTGTCAGTAGTGATGGTTTTGGTGGAGGATCATTTTTTTTTTCTTTCTGGTTCTGGGCAGAGAACTCCAACAGAGTGATCCATCTGCCAAAACCAGGGCTAACACATTCAAATGCACATTATTTGTGATGAGTAAAATTTCGTCAGGGTTATTTTAGGAACGACACAGACGTTATGACTGCATTTGAAACAAGACTGTTGTAGAGATGAATGGCAGTCCTTATGACATGAAAATGGAGACATTTTGTGTTGTTTGCTAAATTAATTGGACAGTAAAATGAATTATTTATTTTATGCCGGTCTTTAGACTTTATTCTTGCGCTGTTGCACTGTTGGACTTACTCTTTTGCACCATCACCATGACACTCACTCACACAGAGCACCTTACCTTACCTTATTATGCACAGAGAATCACAGGCTCAGTCCCTACCTCACCGTCATTGCAAGTGCCTCTTGATTAATCACCCACTATGTGGATACTGTTTTTAGAATTGATTTAGATTAAGTGTTATTTAGTATAATTTGTATTTTAGTATATTCTTTATCTTCTACTGTCCTTATTGCTTAGTTGTGTTTTTTATATTATATACTTTTAATTACTTTTTTCTGCTGTTAGTGAATGTGTGTGTGATGTCTGTATGCTACTGAGACCTTGAATTTCCCCTGGGGATCAATAAAGTATAAGTATAAGTAGATATACTCTTTTGATCCCGTGAGGGAAATTTGGAAATCTCTGCATTTATCCCAATCCGTGAATTAGTGAAACACACTGCACACCGTGAGCTGCCTGCAACAACAGCGGCGCTCGGGGAGCAGTGAGGGGTTAGGTGCCTTGCTCAAGGGCACTTCAGCCGTGGCCTACCAGTCGGGGTTCGAACCGGCAACCCTCCAGTTACAAGTCCGAAGCGCTAACCAGTATCTATCTATCTATCTATCTATCTATCTATTATGTTAATTCTGAATGCAATAGGCTATTTGTATGTCATCTGTTTTCCTTTTGTTCTACAATCATCTGGTGAATTGACCGGAATAGAAAGGATAAGGACAAGCTCACAATGGTCAAAGCAATGTCTTCCTCTACTAGTGTGTAATTGTTTATTGTACAGTCTTAAAATAGGCTTCTCATGTAATGAACCAGATTTGCAGCTAAGGCCTCTGGGGTACTCCACATAGTGCTTTTCTGCACATAGAGAGCAAGTCAGTGCTTGAGCAGTGGCCAGGCCTAATGATTGCTTGTTGAGTTGGGCCAGGGCAGGTTCCAAGCTTCAACCAAATTGTATGGTGGGTCGTGAGAGGGTTGTGTATTTGTGTGACGGGTTGTGACTTGTGTCAGGATGAGTCAGTGAAGTAGCCCAAGCGAAATGACAGGACCTCCACATCCTGTCCCAGTGTTTTTACATTTTCTCTGTGTATCTTCACAATGCTTAGCTGTCTTGGCATTTCCCTACGGGATTCTTTTTCTCTCCTTGTGTGTGTGTGTGTGTGTGTGTGTGTGTGTGTGTGTGTGAGAGAGAGAGAAAGAGAGAGAGAGCAAAAGAGTGTGTTAGAGTGGGGAGTCCCAAAAACCATTACAGAACAAGAGTGTTTTTGCGATTACATCACTTCAGACTCTCCGGGGCGTGTTTTTTTTTTGTGTGTGTGTGTGGCAGCGAGAGGAAGGGAGGGCAGGAGGAAAAGAGGGTGTACAATACCCCCCCCTTCCCTCCCTTTCTGGGGTGCCTCCTCTGAAAAACAGGCACTTTCAAACCTACCGTGGCTTCCCAGACGCTCACTGAAGCTGGCAGCTCTTTAAGAGAATGCCATGAAAGACTTGACAGCACAACAAAGAAGATAAAGAAAATACGAGACAGAAAAGATTTAGCCTGGAAGACTTTTAAGCTCATTTGCTGATCATTTGAAAAGCAGTCTTGCAAACTCTTCATATTTGCCCTTGGAAAACACAGCTTACGATTTGGTGACATGTCAGGTGTAGACTCTAAAGTTGGTGAAGATCATTTATTTCTGGTTACATTTAGCCATATGTTAGCGTTGTTTGCTAACAGACCAGGAAGATAATACGAGGATAGTCACTCAGGGATAAGGCACCTGTGAACTCGGACTGATGTCATTGTTTTAAGAGTTGGGAATCGGGGGAGGTTTCCATGGAAGTCCATCCCAGATTCCCACAGGCTGCCTGCCCCACTTGCAGGTTTCCACTGAGTAACTCATTAGCAAGACATCAGAGAGTATTGTATTGGTGGCCACTGGTAAGCTCAGATGTCCTAGGAGCTGCCTGATGACCGTATGGATGACTAAGAATCTGGGAGCTCCTCTGTATTGTTTTACAGATAAATATAGAGAAATATATAGGCTAAGGCTAGTCGCTGTAACTTCCAATCTCTTGTCAAATAAGTGACAGACATTCCCTACTTAAACTGCAGCCTGTTCCTCCTGTACTGTGTGACAGGCAGCTGTCCCAAGGCCTCCAGCAATAGCTTGCTAATATCATCGGCATTGACAATCCTGAAATGCCTTTTGGCCTTGGATTTTATTTGGCCCCATCTGGACGCATGTCCTTCCTTTGCACCTCTGTGTAGAGAGTTCACTCCTGTATGAACCTTTCCCTCTCTTGTCAGTGTATACATATGGTGTTCTCAGAATGGCATGTTGTGCAAATGCTTCACTGTGTGCTGCTGTAGGATAATAACAGTCCTATCTATTGGCCCCATCTGTTAGGATTACAAGCAGAGACAGGCCCCTAAGACTGTGCAGTCTCAGGTAATGCCATGGCAGTAACCTCTTCTTTTTGAAGTCACACAATTGAAAAGAATCGGTCAGAGGCTGAGAAGAGATGGAGATTGTTTTTGTTAATATTGTGAAATGTCCAGAGATCTGATGCTTGTCGTCCCACCCAGAGCAGCGTGTCTGTGGGCGTGATGAGGAGCGGCACCAGGCCGTACCGTTGTGGGACTTGACTCGGGGATAATCAGCGCTCTATCTTTAGTGTGGCATTGTGTGTCCAGCTTCACGTGCCCAGTCCAGTGTGAGGGAGAACAATGAGGCGTATGTCACCCAGGATTCTGTTCTGGAGGAGGAGGAGGAGGAGGAGGAGGAGGATGTGGCTGCTGCTCCTGCCTCTGTGATCTGGCCTCGTATTTCGTGGCTCACCCTTGCCGGGTCTCTCATTTCTCGCTCTCTGCACATCTGCACCGCCTTTTGATTTTGCTCATGTTTGGGGTTCGGGACTTTGTTTGTTTATGTGTGTCTGTGTGTGTGTGTGTGTAGTACTGGCCTGTGCTGGCTGACTATTTTAGACAACATTGTCTCTCACCAAAAGGCGAGACTCCGTGCCCATTTTTACAACCCTGCTGTTTCCCTCGCATAAGCAAATGTATGTCAGATGTGTGGCCTAGATAGCCATGTGTTCTAAATCCCCCACCCTCCACACACACACACACACACACACACACACACACACACACACTCACCTCTCCAGCCCTCCATCTGACATGATACATAAACCCTTTTGTGTCTGGGCGGCCAGCTTTAGAGATATTATAACAGAAGAGACAAATCACTGAGGTAAAAATGAATGGTGGAGTTTGTATCCTAAAAAAATGGCACATCAGGAAGTGCTGCTCTTTTTAAGAGAGCCAGTTTCTGTTTCTGTTTGCATCTGCACATAGTAGGAACTCTGAGATGACTCTGAGAACACACATTAGTAGCCCAATTATTGCATGAACATAAAGTAATGACATTTCTTCTCATCTGTCCAGAAGGCATTTGCTGCATGGCAGCAGGCAGTCTCTGTAGCCTTCTCATGCAATTTTTATGTTAAGCAAATTTAAACAGAAGCTGAATTATTTTTACAGAGATTTTTTAAAAATGGCGCGTTTGCTGCCTTGGCATGCACATCAGTCATGGTTTCTTTGCACAGGGAAAAGACCCTACCCCAAAGTTGGAGCTTAAATAGTTAGTAGTTAGTTAATAGTCAGAGGAACTCTTTAATCCCCAGTTCCATGCTGCCTGAATGATTGACGAAAGGGGTTCTAGGAACTGTATGTTCTAGGAACTGCAAAAAGTCCCAACAGTGCGAAAGGGCCTAAAGGTAGTCTGAAAACGCATAACTGTTTGTTTCTGTTCCTAAAGCAATAGCTATTCCAGTTACTATAGCAATAGCTGTGCAGTGAAATTTGGTGCATAAGTGAGCTAAACATTTGAATAATAGTTTTTAGCGTTATTGCTAAACTTTGCCCCCCCCCCCCCCCCCCCCCCTCCCCATTCTTTTAGATAGGTGCCTGATCTTTTTTACCCAAAATAGCTGCACCGGAGACATTGCCAAAATGGCTGCCGACTTGGTAGACTTGCCTGTAAGGACTTTTGCAGTCTTCACCTTGAAAAAAGACAAGCAGAGACTCTGTACCCCAGTGTGAGCCTCTGTTCTCCCTCCCTATCACACATAAACACACACACACAAGCACAGTCGCCAACACACACAGTGGATGGAGCAACGAGAACCTCTCATTTCAAGTGTCTGCCTGACATGTTTTGTGTTTCTCTCCTAAAGTGCTGAGTGTGGCCTAAATAACGTTTGATTGGCCAGTTGTTGGCAGTATGAGGCAGCCATTGGTCCCATCTCCAGATGTGGGGCCGATTCCAGTGAAAGGCAGCCAGAGGCCACTGATGACCGGGAACATATGATCTGTCTGGGGAAGGTCATAGCATCACTGCCTCCATCTGTTACGCCTTAGAGGTGCAACAGGCAATATGTTGATGTCTGGATTTTTTTCTTTTTTCTAAACCAAAGTAGGCCTACATATTGCACCCTTAAAGTGCACACAAAGCCTAGGCTAAATGCAACTGTTATCTGTTATGTTAGCAGAGCAGCATGACACAAGAAGACTCTCAGTGCGTTTGTGTTTGGATAGGCTATGTCCTTAGTGTCCCTGGAATCGTCACGTTGATGGTGATCATCTTGTCGTGTGTGCGTGTGCGGGTGTGTGTGTGAGAGACGCTCCTGTGGTTGTGAAACAGTCTGAGTCAGTGGAGGAATGTAGCGTCTCTTGTGAAAGCAGACCTGGGGTTTTGCGGTCACGGACCCTGCAGACAAGGGCTGATTCTGCATTAGCATAGCGGCTCTAGCACTCATGTCTGAGTGGAAACATTCCCTCCAATAAGCAGTTTACATGTCCTGTGTGTTGGTTGGGAGAAAGCCTCTGACTTTGGCTCAGCGGCTACACACTTAGGACAGAGCCAAGGAGAGTCATAGGGACATTGCCAAGTGTCACTGATGGTAAAGTCTCACCCACTCACAAAAACTAACTGTGCACCTTGGGAAATTGTCAAATCAGTGTCAGTGTCCGTGGTATATGAAATGGAAATATTTTGTATGACTGATTATGTTTTCGTTGTAAGGCCATCGTGCTACATGGAAATGATGAAGCTTAATGCTGATTTTCTACACGGGGTGAAGTGCATGCTAGTTGCACAGTAATCCCTCACATGTGATTTTAGATCAAGTGTCTGTCTTTGCCACATCACCAAGTCATGTGGAGTTTTTGCGTCAAATATCTGAGATTACCAGACCAATGTGAGCTTGTTGCTAAGAAACACAGCACCACATAATAAGCTTCAAAAGACCGTTTTTAGCTAGCCCCTGCCATCCACCACCCCCACACCGATTTACGACAGTCACACCAACAGTCCAACGAGTCAGGAAGACCAAGCTGTTTACGGTGTCAATGTGATGATAGCAATTTGTGGGATGTGAACCCCCCCACCCCACCCCACCCTACCCTACGGCATGTTATGTCACAGGAAGGAGCTTGCAGTGTTACAGTGTGGCCAGTGGAACCCGGCTACAGAGCCATGGGCCCATGGGCAGAAGACACGTCACACAGCTCTGCTCGCATTCCTCAAGGACCAGCGATGGGTCAGAATATATATATATATATATATATATATATATATATATATATAGTATTATATGATAGCTTTTTACTTTACTTAAAACGTTTTTTTTTTTTTTTCAATTAAAAAAAAATTGAATTGTTTAATTTTTTTTCAATTAAACAATTCAATTAAACAATTTAATTTAATAGTTTGACCAGTGGTCATTCAGTTCAATAAAAGTGACAAACAACTAGGCTAGACACAGAAGCAGAGGTGGGACCAAGTCACTGTTTGGCAAGTCACAAGTAAGTCCCAAGTCTTCGCAGTCAAGTCCAAGTCAAGTCCCAAGTAAATACAGAGAAGGGCAAGTCGAGTCCAAGTCCAAGTCACATCAAAGCCAAGTCGAGTCCAAGTCCAAGTCCCAATCTTTTTCAAGTCCTGAACAAGTCATCAGGTACTCTTCACTTACAATAATGCCATTATTAGACTATCGATCATAATTTTAGCACTTCCATCTAATCCACAGTATTTTTTGTTTATAAATACAGATTAAAATATGTTCAATGTTTCTGTCTTGTAATCTTTTACGACATATGCATGCGCATACCTGTGTAATCTGTAAACGGATAGCTACATAACACTCAGCACAGCTGCAAATATATATATTGTTTTTCCAAATTGCGGAGCCCACTGTAAGGATGAGTAATAATTTGACTGATGGCAGTTCACTGCGCTAGGCCACAGATTTGCCTGCAAACAATTTATTAGGCTGTCTGGCAGTGGCGACTCATAAGGGAAGCCAAGGTCAACACTTTTATATTATTTAAAAGATAATAATGACAGTAATTTTGTTTTAAAGTATTCATTTCTTAAGAAATACTACACATTTGATGCTGTTTATCTCATTTGTAAATGGTGCACTGTCACTTTAAGCCCATTGTGTCACACGTTCTCATAATGATCCTTTTTTTACCAGCTCCGTTCAAATATAGCCTATGGCTAGTCCACAAACTCAAACATTGTTTGTGCCACATGTATAGCACAATATTAACAACGATAAGCATGATATTAAGTTGGCACAAACAGCTTTCATTCCCTTGGAAAGAGAAGCATGTATGACATGATGCTTGCTTGACATTTTCTGTTTGCAATTAAAAGTGAATTATGAGCCTGGTAGCCAGTAGCCACCTAGCTACAGTAGCTGAGTAAAATGTATTTCAATCGGCATATCATGTGCTTCATGTAAATAAATTATTGAATACTTCAAGACTATTAAGTTCCATTACACAAGGCAAAGACAACTCTTCATAATATTCTTGTCCACTTTCCAAATCACAGTGAGTGCAGCTATGTCATAGTGACCTGGATCTCATAGTTTATAACAGTACAGTAGGCTAGTGAGAACCGGATAATTCACAATCTCCTCTAATCTCGTATTTGTTGCCTTCACGATTTCCTTTTATATGTTTCTTATATTTAAAAGAAGATATCAATCATCATCAACAATGACAAGCCAGCTGGAACCTACTCATTTTCTCTCCCTCTCGTGCGTGCTTGGATGCGTTCTCAATTAAATGCAGTAGGCTAGCATAAGTTCAAGTTGGATCTTAATGGAGAGGACTCGAAAAGTATCAACTTTATGTAACATGCTGTTGGTACTTTTTGACATTAAACGTTCTCTAACAAGAGTGCAAATCAGTTTGCAGTAAAGCTACTAGTGATTGGCTAAATGTTGGTCCTTCCTCTGTCTCTTGGTGCCCTACAGACAGTGCGTAACGCGTGTGGGGGTAGCGGCAGTACTGCCGCTTGTCTCCGCTATTTTTTTTTTTTTTTTTTTTTTAGTCGCGGGAAAGCGTCTGTGGGGTGACTGGTCCACGATCAGGAAATTTTAGTTTTTGATTCGAGACATGTCAAGTCATCACAAGTCAAAGAGGCAAAGTCCGAGTCAAGTCTCAAGTGAATAGTATTCAAGTCCAAGTCGAGTCGCAAGTCATGCCGAATTTTATCAAGTCAAGTCTGAAGTCATTAAAATCATGACTCGAGTCTGACTCGAGTCCAAGTCATGTGACTCGAGTCCACATGTCTGCACAGAAGGGACAAAGGATATAAGGAAATGGACAGCCTGTCCTCAGAAGTATCCAACCTCAGTTTAGATATGAAAGCCGCATTTGGCCTGCATGATTTCAGTTCCTGTCAGGCTAGTTAGAGACCAGTGTCTTGTGAACCACAGCACTGACCTCCAGGATGTGGGTCAGCTGGGCTTATCTCAGTGAAATCAGCCTCTTTCCAGTATCCACACCAGATTGGGGTTGGGAATGGGAGGCTGGCAGGATGGGAGGTTCTGGTGGATTTCCATATCAGTTTTTGTTTCTCCTTCTCTGCCTGTCGGAGGGCGAGATGTTCTGACCTCGCAGCAGAGGCTGAGGTCAACATAACGGAAAGACAGCTCGCCAAGCTGTTTTTTTTTTTTTTTTCTTTTTTCTTTTCTATTTTTTAATAATTCATGCTTGGAACCCCACTTTGCCACAGCTTGGGCGGGGGAAATCTAGCTTATTGCTACTTGTTACCTGCCTATTTATTGTTATTAATTACACCATTAAATCGCCACTGACTGTGCTACTGTGCAAGTGAACAAGTGCTATCTTATTTATACTGAGAGGCCTCTGTGCAAGTGAATGTGCTGTTTGAAGAGGGCAGTTCTACACTACCCTGCCTGAGTGGTCCTGTTTGAGTGTGAAAACAACATGAACTGACTGGGCACACCACCACAGGAAAATAAGCCAGGACACACACACACAAACACACACACACACACACACATCTTTTGGGCCAGATTTGTTTTCCATCTTTTTTTTAAGCAGCTGACAGCAGATTGTGAGTCCATCGTTGCGACTGTGCTCTCCTCTAGGCAGACTTGTCATTTCATGAAACGTGCTGTACACTGACAGGGATGATCTGTTCCCATCAGGCATGCAGTGTTGGAAACTGGTATCCACAGCGCGCACACGCACGCACGCACACACACACACACACACACACACACACACACACACACACACACACACACACACACACACACACACACACAGAGATTCACCTTGAATCCGGTAATAATAGAATTCCAGTCTAATATTCTGGTGATCTGGCAAAAGCTGACCTCTGAGCATTTAGCCACGGAAAGGCAGATTGGTCGTAGATTACAAAAAGAGTTTGTCAGAGTTAAATTACGTCTATGTGTCATAATCCAAATATCTCACGTGACCAATTGAAGTGTTTGTCCATGACCTCAGCCAAAAGCCATCCACCACAGTCGCGCCGTGCCAGAGAAGAGGTCAAAACACTCCCTAGTTAGAACAGTCTGGCCTCGCAGCCTGGCCTCGTCAGAAAGGAGCATCTGTCAAGCAACCATCAGCTCCACCACTTCTCTCTTTTTATCCTTCTTTCGAAATGCATGAGGACATGCTGGAGGGTAGGGCCTTCACACCTCATGTTTACCCTGCCTGCCCTGTGCTGGGGCTATTTGCAGAGGGCAGTAGCAGCTTTCAGTAGCTGAGGCAGCGGTGGTGGTGGTGGTGGCAGGCAGCGCAGTCATTTTATTTCTGGATGATGAACTTGACTCCCTCATCAGGAAGCTTGGGCCGAGTCACCATCGCAACAGCGGGTTCACCGGCGGGTCACGCACTCTGCAGCCAAAACACCAAAATACCAGAGGAGGCTAAACGGTCTGGGCCGCGCCTGTGACACAGGCGTCCTCCGCCACCACCGCCGGGCTGTTATTTAAAACCGGACGGTTGCTGTGGACCAGAATTACCCCAGCGTTGGCACCGTGTCCTCAGGTTTGTTGCTGTGCCGTCGCTACGACATTGGAACACAGTGAGTGGACCGTCACAGGGCTCTGAGTTAGCACTGAAGCTTAGCCACATGTGACTATTGTTTGACACTTCACCTTTCTTTCGTGGTCAAGGATTTTGTCTCTTGAGAAGACTGTGGTCAGTTTGATAGGATATCCAAGGAGTGGCACTTAAGTGGAGCTTAACATCACCTGCCACCTGTTATTGTGGTCTAGAAAGGGGACACACTAACACACACACACACACACACACACAACATATTTTATCTCCTCACCTCATAATGAGGAACAGTGAGGCTAAAGAAGGCTGTCCCCATGTGACTATTGACCATGTTGACATTTCTCTTGTTTACATGGAAGTGGAGGAAGAATAGCAGCCTAATGGAGCCTGCTGAGCATTTTATGAAGCATTTGGTTTCAGTTGTGTGCACCATGCTTTTGAACCCTGTTGGGCCTTTGCAGTCAACACAGGGTTCTTTCAAGATAGCATGCCTTTGTAGGAAAGTCCTACCCAACCAACCCCATTGCCCTCTCTCTTTTATATTCTTTCTATCTCTTGCTCTTTCTCTCTCTCTCTTGTCCTCTCTTCTTCTCTCTCTCCACTCAGTGAGAGTAATTTGCTGTGAAGAGAGGACTTCCTCCTCCAGGGAAGAAGGGGAAATCTACTCTGTGGATTGTCAGAACCCTTTACCATCAGGGATCCCGTTGAGGACCGATCCAGAGGAGATTCCCTGGCCTTAGCCTGGCTCCGCTGGAACTACTGGTGGAGAGCAACAGCAGAAATACAGAATATAAAAACAGGCTTTAAAGCACTGTGTGTTCTCCAGTGTGGTTTTCACTTAGTTGTAAACGCTTTCATCCCTGAGTAATTGGCTGGCTTGTGTTTCAAAGCTTGAAACCTAGGAAATGTTCTTTGCTCTTGGTGAATGTGTTGGCATGGCAGGCAGCACTTGCTAACCACCATTCCCACCATCACCCTGATTCATCATAGCCCTCAGCCTGACCACACAATGGTGGATGGTTGCTAACTGTGTATGAGGACATAGTCTGACCAATGGCCAACTCGAGGTGTCTCCGCGTGCTCCGTGTGCTGCACTGCTTGAAGCTGAAGGGGTGTGTGTGTGTGTGCGTGTGTGTGTGCGTGTGCGTGTGCGTGTGCATGTGCGTGCGTGTGTGTGTGTGTGGTGGGGGGTGTCTTGTTTAACGTGTCCAGTTTTGCGTAAAGATCAGTAGTGAAACCAAACTCTCAGATGCAGAGGTGGTGGGCACCACTGTGTGCTAAAGTGTACTTAACCATATTGTCCCACTTGTACATGTCAACTTGAAGAGCATTTGGGTTTCCAGCAGGGCACACAAACTGTTTAAAAGCGTGAACTATGCCTTTTGTGCACTAGAAGCCACTTTACATAAAAGTGTACGTTAGTCAAAATAAACAAATTTGGTCAACGCGCAGGATCATGCCACTGAGATTGCTGTCAGATACCAAAAGGAGGTTTGGTGTTGCGGGTGCAAGGCACTTTGTGGAAGTAAACACTGAGGAATCTGATAGAACACGACTAACACAGGCTATAGCCTCCGCAACCTGAGCTCAGGCCAATGTGTGAAGATCCTCTCAGTGAAATGTCAAATCACTTTATCCGTAACTGGCTGTATCCATATTTCCTGTGTCTCACCCTCTCTCTCTCTCTCTCTCTCCCTCTCCATTTCCCTCTCTCCCCCCCCCCCCCTCTCTCTCTCTCTCTCCTGGCACAGGGCTGGCTTTGGCCTGAGGAAGCAGCTCAAGATGAACATGGTGAAGAGGATCATGGGCCGTCCGCGGCAGGAGGAGTGCAGTCCGCAGGACAACGCGCTCGGCCTCATGCACCTGCGCCGCCTCTTCTCCGAGCTCTGCCACCCGCCGCGTCACATGACCCAGAAGGAGCAGGAGGAGAAGCTCTACATGATGCTGCCCGTCTTCAACAGGGTACGAGACCCCCCACCCCTCCACTGTCTCTCTCTCTCTCTCCCCCTCTCTCTTTCTCTCTCTCTCTCTCTCTCTCTGTCTTGTTCACATCCAGATGCACACACATTACATGCACATGCACCCATCCCCATGTGACCACATGTACAGCGAGACGTGGAGGAACTTTACAGGATTTTGCCCAACAGGAGGGAGTACTCCCTGTGCATTATGGTACTGCACAAACACACGCCCACAGGCTCATATACTCATGTGTACACACATAGTATCAAAATCCTCAAATAAGATACGTACTCACTTAAACCCACACACACTCACTCACTCATGAGGTCCACAGGATGCTCTCCGTGCTGTGCAGGTTTGTTATCATGGGCCTGCCTTTGAAGAACTGGCCCTCAGCTGGAGCTGGAGCTTTGTGTGCTTTTTAGCATAACCCAGGCCACAGGAGGGAGCAGGCACTCGTAGAGCCTTCGGTCCTTCAGCAGCAGCCATGCATATTTAATGTTGTTTGCCCCGGTTGCAGGCCCACGGACAAGAGATTTGGCCCACCCACCCGGGCGCTGGTGCCGAGCAGCAAGGTTGCGTCCCGCGCCTGAAATATCCATGCTTATTTAGCAGGACGGGATTGTTCCTGTCGGGAGAGGAAAGGCCCCCCCACCCCTCTGTGTTCCTTCTTTGCAAGCTTACACAAGGGGTCAGGGCCTCTGCTGCCTGTAGGGTGTGTGTGTTTGGTGTGTGTGTGTGTGTGTGCACACTTGGCCTACAGATCAAAAGGCCCATTGTCACAAGAAATGAGCAGAGAAACTGGTGTACCTGTTCTGAATAAAACAACCGGATACTTGCAGCCTGTATGCAGAATCTGTTATACAACCCAAAAATAACTCCCTGCTTCATCTATAGTCTCTGTAATGGCAGGACACAGACACTAGATACGCCATAACACCCAACGCTCGCCTGGTAGACCTTTTGAAGCGTGTGGTCATGCATAGCAATGGCCTGATTATGAAGATGCACTATTTGAGAAGTCAAATGGCAATTAAGGCAGTGGAGAGGCCCTCCCCAACACACCTGGCAACGTCGCTTACAGTTCTGAAGAGGCTTGCAAATGAAGAGCCCTAGTTAGTGGCGGCGGCAGTACTGCTATTGTTTGGGAAGAGACCACCGCAGAGGTGAAGAGTGCTACTGGCTCAAGTGGAATGCACTCTCCGACCGAAAGGGGAATGCGCGCCATTTGCGGTGTTGCCGTGGTGATCAGCACTGTACTGGCTATCTGAGTGTGTATGTGCGTCCTCATGAACCCTTCAGACAGAACCTGAGCTCTGTTAGAATGTTAAGATTACAGGATGTCACTCAAGGAGTATCAGTCCTTCCTGTTCTCTCTCTCTCTCTCTCTCTCTCTCTCTCTCTCTCTCTCTCTCTCTCTCTCTCTCTCTAGTACAAATACTGAAAGATATACATACACAAATATTAAATGCCTTTCATAAACAAAACAATATGACCTTATCTGTTTGTTAAGGCAGTTATCCTGTTTAAGATGATGTTAAAGCAGTCTCTCCCAGTCTTTCAGTGTGCTCATTTGATATTTTTAGCCGAGTCTCTGT
The DNA here is from genome assembly GCF_018492685.1 of Alosa sapidissima. Lineage (NCBI taxonomy): Eukaryota > Metazoa > Chordata > Actinopteri > Clupeiformes > Clupeidae > Alosa > Alosa sapidissima. The sequence goes on from NC_055964.1 coordinate 14,249,330, forward strand.
GCAGTCTGCCGACTCGGAGGCAGCGCTCTGTTGCCAGGGCGCTCGCTGCTGCTGTAACTAACTGTGTGTGTGTGTGTGTGTGTGTGTGTGTGTGTGTGGACCTCTGTAACACGCAGGTGTTTGGGAACGCTCCCCCGAGCTCCATGAACGAGAAGTTCTCCGACCTGCTCCAGTTCACCACGCAGGTGTCCCGCCTCATGGTGACCGAGATCCGGCGCCGGGCATCCAACAAGTCCACAGGTACGCACGTCGCACGCGCTACACACACTACACTACACACTCACACTACACACTACACACACATTGCAGTGTTTGTAAACACACACACCCATATCCACACAAATCCCCAATATGCATTTTAAAAACCTGACAATATATACAATGTCAATGCAAGATAGTGGATGTGAAAACAATCCATAACAAAGGACTGTGGCATAGTGTGTTCAGAGATAATGAGATTAATAAAGATTTTAGAATGGATACTGTTGAATAGTTTGATAGGTTACAGTAGATTTTATTGTTGCTATTCTGGCATTGTTGATCTGAATACGTTTTTTACAGCTTGCATGTTACAGTAAAGTTAACGTTACCTTAACGTTACCAGCATTTGCGTAAAAGTGCCACATTTCTAAAGTCTATTTCTTTTCATGGCTTTCACCAAATCCTACATGCGATGTGAGCAAGCATTAGGGATAAAATCAGTTTAATTAAACTAGGCTACAATGTTTTCAGTTGGAATATCCTTGCCTAAGCGACGCGAAGCCGGTGGTGTGCTGTGGTGTGCAGCACGATGTAACGAGAACGAACGTTTAGAGCAACTCTTTTGCTGGATGCCCTGTTTCTATTTTATCTCTTGTCACTTGCATTGCTCTGCTATTTTGATTGAGAAATATGACTTATATAACGGATTCAATGTGGACAGAGAACATTCAATCCTCCACAACAGTTGCTGGCTTGATTGCAGTGAGGATTCTCTCTATGAAGACCCTGTGATTCTTGTCCGCGCGTGTCAGATACACAAATGTCGGCGCGGGCCACCATTTGGGAAATCCTGACTTAGTTATTGACTGAACTGACTATTCCGTTTAGGTTCTCTCTGGTCTTCTTTGCAGACCTGTTCTCTTTGATTGCCTGCTATTTTAGTGCTCTGTGATCGTTTGATTCAGCCTGTGCACGTCAGCCAGAGATGAATCATTTCCACTCTTTGGCCATTTTGCTTTAGGCATCTTTAGTCCCAGGCAAGAAAAAAGACCGTTTGGAAAGTGTGACCTGAGTCTCCCTACATTGCCTTTAAGGAAAGTGTTCATTGTTAGGCTTAAGAGAATAAAGCTTTAGAAACAAGGTGTCACCATCTTCTTATTCAGAATGTTGCAGTCGTAGCTCTCAACTCTCCCTGTCAGACGAGAGCCATTTACTAATTGCCTATGACACGGGCATTCATCACCTCACCATTTTGCCTTCATGTATTCATGCATCTTGCATTCAGAGGTCAAAGACCCTGTCAGAATTATTGATCAAAACACCACCCAAACACTTTTCTCATGCGTTTAGCTTTGCGTCCCATAGGGACAGTGTATAGTTCCTCAAAGATGTTCTCCTGCTGTGGCATCTAATGTCATGTAGCCCCGTTCTCCACATAAAGGAGATTACAGGGGGCTGGAGACGTAGGGTGGGTGTGGGAGAGGTGTGTGTGTGTGTGTGTGTGTGTGTGTGTGGATGTGTGCGTGCGCGCTGGGGAGTGCTGTGCCGTGTGACAGACAGGTTAGGGGAGTGAGCGATGGGACTAAATGAGTGATTTATTAACGGCCAGAGTGGAAGAATCATCCGTTGCCGTCGCTGTCACTTTCAGCCTCCCTCCAGATGGAGAGGGTGACCTCTCAGTTACTCTGACTCTCTCTCTCTTTCTTTTACTCTCTCTGTCCCTCTCTTCTCTCTCTCTCTCTCTCTCTCTCTCCCCTGTTATTTCACCCCCCCCCCCCCCTCTCTGGTATATATCTTACTCTTTCTCTCTGTTTTTCTATCACTCACTCACTCACTCACTCACTCACTCACTCACTCACTCACTCATCCTTCACCCCCTCAGTTTCTCTCCTTCCTCTCCTCTCTCTCTCTCTCTCTCTCTCTCTCTCTCTCTCTCTCTCTCTCTCTCTCTCTCTCTCTCTCTCTCTCTCTCTCTCTCTTTCTCTGACAACCCCCCCCCCCCCACCACCACACTCTCTCTTGATCATCTCCGCCCCACAGTTGGCATTCTTCTCGCCTAGCCAGTTGGCTGTGGTGATGGATTGGCCTGCACTGCACTGCCAGGCTTATGGCCCTCATAAAGGGGGTATGCTCTAGTGGTGTCTGCACGCTGATTTGAAAGAATGTGCCTTTCACGTCGGCTGACTGAAGAGTCCGACTGAGCGCAGGGACTATCTATGCCTTATGAAAGAGGACATTATATGGTGCTGTCTGTCTGCGTGGAGAAGCATCTCCTGCTAAATGGTGTGTGGCAGGGGAGTTGGATAGAGGTTTTTTGCAAATAGAGGCTGGTGTTGTTGGTTGTAAATTGCAGTGAGATTCTGCAAATTAGGGAGAGGAACTGAACCATTTACACAGACACACACAGACACACACAGACACACACAGACACACACAGACACACAAGCACGTAGATGAGACTGTGGTATAATTACTGCTATTATGTATTGGGTGATCTACATGATGGATTGTACTGAGACAGGGAGTTTTGTCCTACACACACACACACACACACACACACACACACACACACAGTACACATACACACACACACACACACTAAATAAAGGAAACAAATATGAATTCCACAGTAATGTTGAATGATAAATTGCTTAAGCATACTGTGTACTATGTTATTGTCTGTAAAAGTTCCTTGGCCTTAAACGGCATCGGATGTGGGGTGGAAGACGTTGTTGGCGCAGTGGTGAACAAGCCTAATGAACTAACTGCTCATACCCAGACCACCAGAGTCCAGACTCACAGGCCAGACTGTGGAGAATTAATTAAATTGATGAATTAAAAATTGACCTGTGTGTGTGTGTGTGTTTGCCCCCTACAGAGGCTGCCAGCCGTGCCATAGTGCAGTTTCTGGAGGTGAATCAGAGTGAGGAGACGAGCCGTGGCTGGATGCTCCTGACCACCATCAACCTGCTGGCCTCATCCGGACAGGTTGGTGCACACACACACACACGTACATGGAAGGTGTACACACATGGTGTACTGATACCAGAAAGGTATCACGATGCCCTGATGCAAAAAACAATACAATTTGTCTGTGTGGACTGCTCCCACTCGCCATGCTTCTTGCACGCAACTAGGCAATTGGGTGTGTCAAGCAGGCAGCTCTGAGTGAGTGAGTGAGCAGCAAATGTCAACACAAGTTCTTTGCCGACAGTCCTATGCTTGTGGATAAAACAAAAGGTCGAAGTGAAATCTGAAACTATTTCGGATACATCGCGGATATTGAAGGCAAGCCAACATGTACATTGAGGCCCATCTGTAAAAAAAATTTCAAAGGGAAGTAGGCTACACATAAAACTTGGCTAAGTACCTCACAGACATGCCAACATTTTTAAAGAGTTTAAAGAACAACAGGTTAACGAATATACTATAGAAAACACCACTACGTGATCAGTGTCAAGTTTATCTCCTTAGTTATAGGCTAGGCCTATATTCTGGGATAGAGCAAACCTTCCTTCATCAGTGAATTTTGACGAGACATAACGACTGTGATCATAGTGTGCTAACGTGATGAAAACGCAATGTTCATGCTAGTATTCGGTCAGTAGCCTACTGGTAATGCTTGTCATGGCATGTAGACTGCAATTTGTTCAGTAATTATTTCCTAGATGTAGGATAGGCTACCCAAATGCGCTCATTGAAGCCCACACCATACCACTGAAGTGTGTTGAGTCCTAATAGCGGCCTAGGCTATGGTAGCAAATAATGTTAACTATGAAAGAAATAGACATAATGTATGAATGTGCGCACAGATATATTGCAACAGGTAATGGTGTATCTGACTAAGACCTGAGTGGTTGAAACGTACTTATTAAATCACACTGGGAGCAAAGAAGACAGTGTGTGGATATCTTCACTTTTTTCCCCTTTGCAACTATCAAAAAAATCCCATAAACATGGGAAGGCTTAGAGTAGTGGTAAAGATTAGGCCCTTCTGCATAGCATTTAATGATTTGCATGCAGTAATTTGAACACTGACCTTGATCTAGCCTAATTTCGCTATTTAAAGGTAATTTATTGTCAAAACACAACACAACAATAAAGATCTTAAAGGAGAATTCCAGTGTGATATTGACCTAAAGTGTGTTGAAACATGATACCGAGTGTGAACATATGTCTCATAGCCCATCTCGGCTTGTCCCCTGCACTCCAAAATCTGGCGCTAGTTAGCCGATGCTACCAACAGCTTTTTCAATGGTGGTGCTTTGGCATCGGGCTAGCCATGCAAATAAATCACTGTTTTACACCATTTACGAGGCTCAATGTATCTCCACGCTTCATTGGTAGACTTCCGAGGGCCCTGACATTTAAAACGAGACATTGAGAACTTTGAAAAACCACTGGTAGTTTACTTACAAGACGATTTATGCAGACAGTATCTTCACAAAGTTTAGCGTTTGCAGCCATCTTGAATTTAGTCACGATAAGTCGAGCGACGAGTAAGAATGAACAGGTATGATAAGGGATCAGATTCCAAAAATAATTCAGTGGAAATGCATGGATTCCAGTTGCTGCTACTGGAATTCATGCATTTCCACGGAATTATTTTTGGAATCTGATCATGTTTCAACACACTTTAGGTCAATATCACACCGAAATTCTCCTTTAATCACTAATTTACTACTATTTTACTGAGTGTAAAGATAATAAAGATGTAAGAAGTTTAGAGGTTTAGAACCCGGAATTTGCACACTACAAAAGTGCACCAAATTCAACACAAATGACTCAATACATTTGGAGGAGGTCTGCGTCCTATCTTATCCAGATATTTTAGGATATCGCCGTGGTATCGTTTCAGTATTGAGAATCGAGATATTTATGGCAGGTATTGTATCAAAGTCATAATTTTGGTATCTTGACAACACAGGCACACAAACACACACACACACACAAAAGTCATGGATATATAATGTATCTTCGTGTTTGTGCAAAGACACCCACAAAACACAAAGCATGTGTTGTGTAAAAGAGAAGCATGCATTTTACACACACACACACACACACACACACACACACACACACACACACACACACACACACACACACACACACACTTATTTGCCTGTAGCAGTACTTAACCCTTAGGTCTTGCAGTGGCAGTAGGGATCTCATAACTAAAGCTGCCATGCCTGTGGTGAGCCTGTGGTGCCAGTGTCTGTTTGCTCTCTCTCTCTCTCTCTCTCTCTGTTTCTCTGTGTTTCTTTATTTATTTTTTTCTTTCTCTCTCTCTCTTTCTCTGCCTCAGCTGAAGAATTTCAAAGGCTTTTGCTTGTTGAGTTTTTTTAATCAAGCAGAGGTGTATCTTGCAACACTGATTGTGTGTGTGTGTGTGTGTGTGTGTGTGTGTGTGTGTGTGTGTGTGTGCGTTTGTGTATGTACTGTATGCCTGTGCGTGCGTGCCTACCTGCCTGTGCATGCAAGTGCATGTGTGTGTACAGAAACTCCTGAGTGATTCATGTTATGCAAGGGATAATGTATAGAATGCCGGTCATTATTGGGAAAATAAGTCCCGACAGGGCGAACCGGACTTGTCTTGCTGAGAAACAAATAGTTCGCAACACACGCTGAACTTGAATCAAACATTCTTTAGAACACAGCTGATCAACCGTCTGCTTTCACTTTTGAATGAAGGTCCAATGCAAGAAGTGACCGGACTACTTGCGGAATGATATGAAAAACTTAAATCAGCAGCACAAAACCCGTTGCCATTGACAGCGGTAATTATATGTTTGCAGCGGTAATTACATGAAAATATTTTACCGTTGGGAAAATATTTTAACGTTGGGAAATCCTATTCAAGTCAATGGAAATCCCATTCAAGTCTACTAGCATTGTGAAGAGCTGTATAATAATGGGATATAATTAAGACACTGGTGGTGAAAGTTGTGTGGAAAAGAGTTTCGACTGTCTGGTGGGGCTTTGCTCCCTGTGTGTGTGAAAGAGAGAGAGAGAGAGAGAGAGAGAGTATTTTAATATATGCCCCAGAGGGAGTGAGGGGTGGGGTATGGGGTTTATGTGCAGCCTCTTCTGCTTCTCAGCAGAAATCCATCCCTTTGTTGTCATCCGTTTCTCTGGATTAATAATCCTCATCCAGACCTCCTCTCTCCTTGTCCTTTCTTCCCTTTCTCCATTCTTCCTCTTTATTCATCTCTCCTTCTCCTTCACCGGCGTGGCCTCAATTGCCCTCCTGCCCCCTAGCCCTCTGCCCCGCCTCAGGGAGTCTCACACCTTAACTACCCCTTATGGCCCCTGGGCTCATGAAGCCCATTTCCATCACCTGAGTTCTAGACGGAGAGTTAGATCCTTCTAAGCGGTCGTGTCCAATCAGCCAGCATTAAAAGTCACCTCAGTCTGGGAGCCCTGCTTGTGCTAAAGCATGAATATGCATGGAGGCACTTTCCTCATTCCTCTTTTTCTTCTTTGTCCCCCTCTCCTTCTCTCTCTCTCTCTCTCTCTCTCTCTCTCTCTCTCCCCCCATTCCTCCTTGTAACCCCAAGCAGTTTCTACAATTCTAACCCATATTGCAGGCCTGCTCCATCAGAGGTAGCTGCATGGCTGTTGACATGATTGACTTGCTGCATTTATATACAGTATATCTGTAGAGCAAGCAGTCAGCATGCATTTATACAATCAACTGCTCTCTCTGGCTATATAGATCTGTCTGTCGGTTCATCTATTGATTCAACTATTGCTTTTGTTGTCTCTGCTCCAATCGTTGTCTTTAATTGATTTATAATTTTATGTATTGATCTGTATAACGCTCTATATGTTGATCTGGATATCTGACTAATCTGTTCCTTGGCACATCTTTCTTTCTATTCGTCTTTCTGCATTCTGTCTTTCTCCCTCCCCCTTCTTTCGTGTGTGTGTGTGTGTGTGTGTGTGTGTGTTGGTGCTGTCTCTGACAGATCAGACAAAAGGCCCTCCTGGCCCTGCTTCACTCTGTGACGTCAGTTAAACAACAGCCGGCTTTCTTTCCTCTCTGACAGACTGGCCTTCATCTTTCGCCTTCTCTCTCTCTCTTTCTTGTCTTCTCCCTCTCTCTCGTCTTCTCTCTCTCTCTCTCTTCTCTCTCCTCTCTCTCTCCTCTCTCTCTCTCTCTCTCCTCTCTCTCTCTCTCTCTCTCTCTCTCTCTCTCTCTCTCTCGCTCGCTCATCTTCTCTCTCTCTTTCTCTTGTCCCCCCCCCCTCTCTCCCTATTTCTCTCTCTTGCTTTCTGGTTCCTCATTTACACTCACTCCTTTTTCTCTTGTTGCCCTTGTTCACTCTCTCGCTTTCACTCCTTCCCTCTCTCCCCTTTGCCCTGCCTCTCCTGGCTCCCCCTTCCACACGCGCACCACGCACCACGCACACGCACACGCACACGCACACGCACACACACACACACACACACACACACACACACACACACACACACACACACACACACACACACACACACACACACACACACACACACATTCATTCTCTCTCTTTCATTTTATTCTCTCTGGCTCAATTTGTCTCTTTGAGAAAGGAATGATCCATCTGACTCATTTGTCTCTCTATATGATATGTTTCCCCTCCACTCTGATCAGGGGTGGGGGTGGGAATGGGGGAGAGCTGATTAAAACTCCTGTGTCTGATTACCATGCTCCAGATAATACCCCCCCCCCCCCTACACACACACACACACACACACACACACACACACACACACACACACACACACACACACACACACACACACACACACACACACACACATATTCTAGAATCCCCCTACAAGTGTGGAAAACTAACCTTCACCTCAGCCCACTTTGTCTACGTCTGTGTGTGTGTGTGTGTGTGTGTGTGTGTGTGTGTGTGTACCGCCTCACTGCATAATAATTCAAGCTTCCAGCAGGCAGCCCCTCAGTCACCGACCATCTTGCTGTTAATACAAAAGCCACACACACAGAGACACACAGAGACACACAGAGACACACAGAGACACACAGAGACACACAGAGACACACAGAGATGAAGATGCCTAACCATGATCTGGTGACCTGTTCGAGTGTGCTTGTCCTTCCCCCAGACTCTCAGCAGGCTGTCTCTGGGGATGATACCTTAACCCTACACCCATCTTTATTAAAAGAGACAGTGAGTGGGTGAAACCCACCTTATGCAGCCTTGACAGTGGGTTCCCCCGTAGTAAGAACATATAGTCCTGCGTAGTTAAAGTGCTGTAGGCAGATGGGGTTAAGGTACAGTACCTCTGCAGTTGTCTCTGTTTATATATCACACATCAGACTATTTCATAGGGGATTGGTGTTGTGGTAATTACAGAAAACAAAGTAGGTAGCCTCTTTAGTGCAGTCCAGTCTTTCCAGGTCAGTACATTTGACACATCACAAAATGGCCCATTCCCACCGTGCTGAGGATTCACCACTGTGACGATGATGTTTATCGCTGATTGTGGTGACTTCCAGACCCTGATAATCTAGAAAGATGAAGGGTCTGGCCACGAATAATGTAATGGCCCAACTCTGAGGGGCGGCACCAAGCGTGCATTTGAAAATCTCTCTGCACGCAATTGGATAAGACTATACGATCAATGTTTACTGACTGATTCCGGACTTCCGGCTCCCCACGATACAAGTTGATACATTCAAATTGTGCTCTTGTGAGAACTCTGGATTTTCTAGGGTAGTGGTGACTGCAGACATGGCAGTGAAGAGGGCTGGAGTCCAGCCTGGTGACTGCAGTGGCATTTCAACTCCACCCGCTTTCATTCCTCTCTCCACCCCTGCCTCTCTGTTGGGTCCCCACTGTTGGCACTGCTGAATCTATAAGCCGTCTGTGTGTGAGAGGGAGAGAGAGAGAGAGAGTGCTAGTATGTGAAGTGTATTAGCAGACATTTGTGTGTGAGTGTGTTTGTTCTCTCTCTCTCTCTCTCTGTGCGTGAGTGCGTGTGTGTGTGTGTGCATGTGTTCCTCTGCTGTGGTGCTCATGAGACTGGCTCTGTCAGGAGGTGAGATGTTGACCTGTGTGGCAGCCTGTTCACATCCATTCACAGCCAGACGCTTTCTGTCCACACCGTGATGATGAATGGGGGAGAAAAAAGGCCCTGTCAGTCTTATAAGAGCCGTGTGTGTGTGTGTGTGTGTGTGTGTGTGTGTGTCAGTCAGGGGCAGGACTGTGTGTGTGTGTGTGTGTGTGTGTGTGTGTGTGTGTGTGTTTTGCATGTCTGAATTAGACACTGTGTCACTGTGACTGTCTGTCTGCATTGCAGTTTGTGTGAATATGGAGTCGGTGTGTGTTTCTGAGTGCCTGCAATGTGTGTCTCTATGCTCAGATCCAGAGGATGTGTGTCTCTGTTTTTGCCTTTCTCTGTGGCTGTTGGTGTGTGTGTGTGTGAGATTCATCTGTACCCAAGTGGCTTACCTTGCCTTCTCCGACACAGTCCCCCACACATATTAATTTGATAGGCAACTCTGCTTACAAGTGTCTGTGTGTGAGAGAGAGAGAGAGAGCCCTAATGAGACATGTCTTGCCCTAGTGTGACTGCACCCTGGAAAAAGAGAGATGTTTGACACTTCACTCCGCTAGGGTGCACATGGCCCCCGTTTTCTCTGTCAGTATTGTTCGAGTTGTGGACAGATCTCCCCATTTGGATATGAATTGGGATTAAAGTAGACCAAAGCAACAGTTATATTCATAATATTCACTATGCCATGTTTGTTTACCTTTTCACAAGCTGGATTTGCTAGTTTGTTTAAGGTCAGGTGTTGGTGTTGGACACAGTATGGCATAGCCCCGAAAAAAAGCCGTAGACTTGGCAGATGTTGTGTTTGCAGTGTGTACGTGTGTGTGTGTGTGTGTGTGTGTGTGTGTGTGTGTGTGTGTGTGTTATCTCTTGTGTTCTCTTTGTGTGGCAGTTGAAGAACTGATGGAAAAACACAACTGCCTTTTGTTTCTCCATCTGTAGATTTTTGTTTTTAACTGGATCCACATTTTACATGTATTCATTAGCTGATGCTTTTATCAGGAATAGCAGAGCTCAGAAATTGCACACATTTTTTATCAGACCTCTAATGTTTCTACTTTCAGACCTCTAATGTTTATACCTGCATCATTTCAATCACATCAAAAGCTCAGAGATGGCCATTATTCTCCTGCTCTTGTTAGATTCATTATGATCTATTGGTTTAGGCTTTTTTGGTGGAGCTATTCTTTTGGAATGATAACCCTCAAAATGGCTGGTGGCGTACCTGTGTGCAGTTTGAATGCACACTACAAACATTTTATTCTTCATCTTTATTTACTTTCCTGTCTAACCCCCCTCTCTTTCTCTGCCCCCCAGAAAACGGTGGACTGCATGACCACCATGTCGGTGCCCTCCACGTTGGTAAAGTGTCTGTACCTGTTCTTCGACCTGCCGCACACGCCCGAGGTGCCGGCCGCCACACAGACAGAACTGCCGCTGGCTGAGCGCCGCGCCCTCCTACAGAAGGTCTTCGTACAGGTGAGGCCCTTCTCATGAGCAGCAGTGTGTCTGTGTATATCTGTGTGTGTCTGTGCCTGTGTCTGTGTCTGTTGGTGTTTGTGTGCGTGCGTGTGTGTGTGTGTGTGTGTGTGTGAGAGAGAGGCCATTCTCCTGCGCAGCAGAGAGCAGTCACTCAGCCTCGGTGCTGCCTCGACATCCAGTCAGATGAGTGGATCATGTGACTGACTGACTGGTCTGTCAACTGTGAGTTTGCCAACAACATTATATTGTTTGTTTCCCACCAGATGTTGGGAACAGATGATAATAGGATACAGGTAGATGGTAGAGGGAAATGGACATTTTGTCAGGTATGGCATTTGCAAAGGCCAACTTGTTTTGTTGGATGGACTCTTGGATGAACTGATGAATATAAAAGGTTTAATAATATATTATCCTCTAGGCTATATATCTTTAATTGCATATATTACATAGGGTAGTTTTGTCATTTGTAAATACTGATTAGACACCGCACTGTACTGTTTGTCACTTGTTTGATACTCAATACATGTACTGTAACATAACATACTGTTAGCAATGTATTTTGTGAAATGCATTTAGAAAGGCTATGGCTAGACATCGGGCTAGATTCACCCCCAGGATTTAAAATCCTGTAATGTCCAGTCTGCTTGTTGTTGTTGATGTAGCATCACAGGCTCATCTGTGCAGACTCGCCAAGTAGCACAGAGATCAGGATGTCAAAGCCCACTTCTGTTTTTTTGGGGGCAGTGAGGGGAGTGCGTAGGGGAAGTGAGCTGCTTCCACTGTGTGAGTGTGTGAGAGTGAGTGTGTGTGTGTGTGTGTGTGTGTGTGTGTGTGTGTGTGTGTGTGTGAATGTGTGTGTGTGTTTGTGACGGGGAGGTGGGGTAGGCGCCTGTATTTCCTCTATGGCCCAGCCCCAGTAATCATTTCCTCTGTGAGCACTGAGCTCAGAGTGAACTGACTCTGCTGACCAGTGAGCAGCCCTGACTCCTCCACTCATCTCTAGTGAGATCAATACCACACACTAATCTGGACATTGGAAGTGGAGAAAAAGGAAATCCCCTGATTAGGTTGGACCAAATAGTGACCGATGGATATCGGCACTAACCAACCCCAGCACAAGCCTAAAGCATAGCCTGTAGTCTGGGCTAAAGTCAACCAGGAGCCTAAAGCGCATTTGTAACTGTAAGACTTAAACCATTCATGCCATCAGCTCAACTTGAGTTTATCTTCACTGTTTAATTATAGGCATTGTTTGAGGTTATAGGAAGTTCTTTAAGGTCTTACTTTAAGATGAAGTTAGAAGATATTGAAAGCAACATATATGGCAGTTAAAATAAAACAATACCGGTACGTCTGAATGGTCACATGCAATGCTATCCATTATCAATTTTTTTTTTTAATTCACCATTGCATGGCTGTTGGTACAGTGTTGCCAAAGCACAAAACAAAACAGTGTAACATTTTGTACAGTAGCAATGAGAGAACATTGGGAACTTTGAGAGAAAGGGGAAAAAAGGCATATGAGGATTCTGTTTCTTTTCTGTCTGACTCACTCTCTCTCTGTCTGTTTTTCTGTCTGTCTGTCTCTCTCTCTCTCTCTCTCTCTCTCTCTCTCTTTCTCTCTTTCTCTTTCTCTCTCTGTCTGTCTGTCTCTCTCTTTCTCTGTCTGTCTCTCTCTCTTTCTCTTTCTCTCTCTGTCTGTCTGTCTGTATCTCTCTTTCTCTGTCTGTCTGTCTCTCTCTCTCTCTCTCTCTCTCTCTCTCTCTCTCTCTCTCTCTCTCTGTGTGTCTCCGTGCAGATCCTGGTGAAGTTGTGTAACTACGTGTCCCCGGCGGAGGAGCTGGCCCAGAAGGACGACCTGCAGCTGCTCTTCAGTGCCATCACGTCCTGGTGCCCGCCACACAACCTGCCCTGGAGGGCCAGCGCCGGCGAGGTGCTCACCACCATCTCCAGACACGGCCTCAGCGTCAACGTGGTCAAATATATACACGGTGAGCTGTGTGTGTGTCTGTGTGTGTGTCTGTGTGTGTGTCTGTGTGTGTCTGTGTGTTTTGTCAGTAACTCTGTGTGTCTATATTATCAGTCTGTATAAATCAGGCACTGTCCTTCGTTGTCTGTGAGTTCCTGGCTGAACCTGTTGCCTCTCCCCCACCCTTCCTTTCCCTCTTCCGTCCTTCTATCCCTCTTTCCCTCCCTCCCGCTCATCCTTCCTTCACTCCTTCCTTCCTACCCTGTAGAGAAAGAGTGTCTCTCCACGTGCATTCAGAACATGCAGCAGTCAGACGACCTGTCGCCGCTGGAGATCGTGGAGATGTTCGCCGGGCTCTCGTGCTTCCTGAAGGACTCCAGCGACGTGTCCCAGACACTCCTGGACGACTTCCGCATGTGCCAGGGCTACAACTTCCTGTGTGACCTCATGCTCAGGTCAGTCCTGACCCCTGACCTTTCTGACTTCTGAGAGGCGGTGACTCGTATGACACTGACTCAAGCTTTGTGGCTATGTGGAAGTCGTAATGGCTAGTAACTTTTACTTGTTTATGTTGGTGTCTTTTTTAGTTCCTGCCTAAGAGTATAGTCTTGGCTCCCACTGGAGAGCTAGTCTGCTTTTTAGACTTCCCTTTTCTTTCTTCTTTAGCGTTTGCGTGGTAAAGCAAACATTTTTTGATGACTGAAGATATTTTCCAAGTCCTCTTTTAATCACTTATTTAACACCACTGGAAATTTCAGGGTTCAAAATCATTAAGATTTTAAAAATATTTTTCATCTATAATATTTTCTCAGTCCTATTAGTGGCACATTTATGCTGCACATGCAGTGTATACAACAACATGTACAACACATACGCATTTGAAAACACATATCATTTCTTATAATAGGTTATAAAGTATTAAATACTTTATAACCTATTATAAGACCTAACCTATTGGCAGTTAAAATAAAACAATACCGGTACGTCTGAATGGTCACATGCAATGCTATCCTTTATCAATTTTTTTTTAATTCAACATTGCATGGCTGTAGGTACAGTGTTGCCAAAGCACAAAACAAAACAGTGTAACATTTTGTACAGTAGCAATGAGAGAACATTGGAAACTTTGAGAGACAAAAATATAGCCAGTATTTATAGTCAGCATAGTCCTCATTTAAAGGTTTGTGTTGTGACAGAGGCTGGAGTTTGCATCACTTATAAATGTTGGTGTTGTTGCACAGGCTGGAGCAGGCCAAAGAGGACGAGTCCAAAGATGCGCTGAAGGACCTGGTGAATCTGGTGACCTCGCTGACCACATATGGCGTGACGGAGCTGAAACCGGCCGGCCTCACCACCGGCGCCCCCTTCCTGCTGCCTGGCTTCGTGGTCCCGCAGCCCTCGGGGAAAGGTCGGTCCTCCAGGAAGCTGTTGTGTTTCGACTCTCATTTCCCCTTTAGCCCGTCCAAGGTCAGGCCACAGAATGGTGTGAGGAGGATGTGGGAGGAGTCGGAGGGGTCAAAGGGTCACGAGTCACTCCACCACCGCCGTCCTACGCTTACTAACTAACCCTTGGCATTAGCATTGGTAATAGCTGAGGAGAAGCCCTGATGTGGAGATGGTCAGGAGTGGTCAAAACAACCCCAACAGCTCCACCCCAACCACCCCCGCCAGTTCGACCTTGCAGTCCATTCCTGGGATAGCTGGCCAGCTTAGGGGGTCATGGCCTGCTGCTCTCTCCTCTTTGCCAGCCAAAAGTTCCGGAACATTCTCACGGAATGTTTTTTGAATTCCGCCAATGCGCTGGCTTGTTACGTAAACAGATTTTGTCATGCTTCATTATGGTTAAGATGTATGCTCCCTGACTGCTCTTTCTCTCTCAGTCTCTCTCTCTTTCTCTTTACCTCTACCCTTTCTCTCTTTCTCTATTTTCTCTCCATTCTTTCTCTCTTCTCCCCACTCTCTCTCTCTCTCTCTCTCTCTTTTTCTTTCTTTCTTTCTTTCTTTTTCTTTCTTTCTTTTTTCTTTCTCTCTCTCTGTCCGTGCATCTTTCAGTTCTATTTACCATTTAAAAGAACCTCAGCCTCATCTCTTTTAGCCGCCCAGTGGCACGTGGGTAGTGGGTCATGTGGGTTTCAGATCCAGGCTGTTGGTCTCAGAGCACAGGCTCCCCCACGCCATCCTTACCCAGAGCTCTTTGGTGAGCAGCAATGGGAACGGCCCTGTGTTTGCACCACTACTGAGATACGAGTCACAACTGTAAGAGCATGCACTCGCTAACAACATTAATTGCATGAATTAATGGAGGGGAGGGGACCTCATGCTGTATTACCTAGTTAGAGCTGTGTGTGTGTGTGTGTGTGTGTG
Organism: Alosa sapidissima; assembly: GCF_018492685.1. Taxonomy (NCBI): domain Eukaryota; kingdom Metazoa; phylum Chordata; class Actinopteri; order Clupeiformes; family Clupeidae; genus Alosa; species Alosa sapidissima. The sequence continues at coordinate 14,264,415 of NC_055964.1, forward strand.
TGTGTGTGTGTGTGTGTGTGTGTGTGTGTGTGTGTGTGTGTGTGTGTTTGTCGGTGTTCCCCCCCGTCTGTTTTCTCCGGCGACAGGGTATTAGTCTGGCGGCAGGGGTGCAATTTACTAAAAAGGCAAACATGGCAATAAAGCCGTTTACACGCCTCACTGACGACACAAACACACACACACACACACACAGAGCTTTCTCCCAGCTGTCACATAATGATAATCCCATGGTGAAGAGCGCTCCCAAAATCAGGTTGATTCTGCGATTATTAAATTTTGGTTCTGAAGAATGCATGGCACACCACAGGAAGCAGGAGATGTTTTCGTTCCCTCCTTTTTCATCTTCCTCCTCTTCATCTCCTTCTCTTTCTCCTGCTCCCCTCCTCCTCCTCCTCCTGCTCCTGTGATGGCGTTGCTGTGGCGTCTGAGGAGAGCAGCTCTGACTGAAGCTGTGAATAGAGCGGAGCTTCAAAGGGAGGTGGGAGGAGGAGGAGGAGGAGGAGGAGGGGTGGGGGGGGGGGGGGGTGTTGGGAGGTGAGGGCGGCACTGACTCATCAACAATACAAGGCATCGACTGGAGAACAGAATGTGATGAGTCAGAGATTCACTGTGTTTCATGTCTTGCTTTGCTAAGGTTATTACATTTGATTTCATTGCATTTTTGAGTGTATGTATTTCCCTTTTTTTTTGGTTTATTTTGGTGTTTAGTTGGTTCATTTCTTTGTCCCACCTCCCCATTTAATTTCATTATGTGTGCTTTTTATTTTCTTCCTCTTTCTCCATCGCTAACTTTATTGTCTTTTATTATTTTCTTTCTTTTTTTGTTGTTTGTATGCTTTTTAATGTGCATTTGTTTCATTGGATCTGACTGCCTTCTACCTCTATAATATTTACCCGTTCCTTATTCTCCCTCTCCCCCACTCTCTACCCCCCCCCTCTCTCTCTCTCTCTCTATCTCTCCCTATCCCTCTCTCTCTCCATCCCTCTCTCTCTCCCCCCTTATCTCTGTGTTGCAGGCCAAACGGTGCGTAACATCCAAGCCTTCTGCGTGCTCCAGAACGCCTTCCTGAAGGCGCGTACGGGCCGGCTGGCTCGCGTCCTCCTGGAGGCCATCGGCAACGTCTACGGGTCCGACCGCGCCAACTACTTCATCCTGGAGGCCCAGCACACGCTCTCGCAGCTGGCCGACAAGGTGGCGCGCATGCCCGACGCGCACGCCAAGTACTTTGAGCTGCTGGAGTTTGTGGTGTTCGGCCTGAACTACGTGCCGTGCAAGGAGCTGTTCAGCGTGAGCGTCCTGCTGAAGGCCAGCGGTGCCGGGCCGTGTGCCCTGATTGCCACTCGCTCGCTGCTCAAGCTGGCGCGCCACCACCCGGTCTTCAGCGACGTCTTCCGCGAGGTGGGCCTGCTGGAGGTGCTGGTCAACCTGCTGCACAAGTACGCGGCGCTGATGAAGGACCCGGCCGCCCAGCACCACCTCCAGCAGCAGAACCACAACAGCCAGCCTAACAACAGCCTGCCGCCGCCCAACGAGCAGGGTGAGACACACACACACACACACACACACACACACACACACACACACACACACACACACACACACACACACACACACACACATTCTCTCTCTTACACAGTGAATGCTCACAAACACACGCATGAATGCTTGTACACTATAATAAATTCCGCTTACTGACCTGTCAATCACCCTTATGAATATTGGCACACATACACATCAATTTTTTTTATGTGTAATTTTTTTGAGTTTTCTAATGATTTTAGAAAGTTCTTTCTGATTCTAACCATCACAACTCCTCAGCCGGGTACATCAGCTAGGCTAGTTAGTGAAATCCCCTGTTAGAAGTGCACAAGTTGATCCAATACATGGTAGGACTTAAACACCTCTGTTATAAACGCTAACAAACACTCAAACACACACAATAACAAATGCTCACACGACTGCTTATGCACCTGCACAGTTACACTACGTCACACACTTACTGGCCTGTTAGAGATCAAGACACGTACTGTACATATAAATGGGCACAGTCGTACCCGCACAGGCACACACCATCGACCTCATTCATTCAAAGAAAGGCTTGTCATGTAGAAACACATTCATGACACTCAAAACCCTCACATGCAACAACAACAACACTTTACATTTATATAGCGCTTTTCTCAACACTCAAAGCGCTTCACATGGAAAGGGGGACCTCACTAACCACAACCAAACCCTCACATGCAAGTTCCTCTGGGACAACTCTCGCACAGGCGGTTGAAACACACACAATTTCTGAAATACAAGTGTGGGATATGTGCATTAAATATGTTGAATCTACATATTTAATGGATGTTGGATACTTGATAAAGTCAAATGACATGGCCTAGTAGCCTAGTCTCCCAGTATCTCCTAGCATGGGGGAAAAGGTCAGAGTAGTTTTTAATCAAGGCTTAACTCCAAGTTTCAGTCTCTCTTAATCACTTCTTATCCTCATCTGCTGGATCCTCCACAGTCTATGGATAGCCCTGGGTTTGAGTCCCTGCTGTTTCTGTTGATGTGAAACACAACATCTCTTGCCATCTCTCTCTCTCTCTCTCTCTCTCTCTCTCTCTCTCTCTCTCTCTCTCTCTCTCTCTCTCTCTCTCTCTCTCTCTCTCTCTCTCTCTCTCTCTGTCTCCCTTCAGGCTGTCCTCCTCACTTTTCAGCACTCCAAACACACACTCTCATATAGTCCCAATGCAAAATGGATGGGCCGCTTTGAAAAATGTATGAGACTTGCATCCTCGCAAGAGAGCTTGCATCTGACAGGCAAGCGCCGATGTGTAAACAACATGAACACCAGCTCTTCAGTTTCATTACAGTGACCGATAACGTGTGTTTTTAATGTGTGTTTAAGCGGGTGGGTCCAGTCTTAAGCGGTGACACACTGTGTGTGTGTGTGTGTGCATGTGTGTGTGCACGTGCAATTGTGCAGTGGGGTGGAACTGTGTCCCTCTGTGTCTAAATGTTCTCTTCATCTGTCTTGCTCTGTCTCCCCCAATTGATCTGTCCTCTCTCTTTCTCTCTCTCTCACTCTCTCTCATGCATACTTTCTATCTCTCTTCTGCTCTTTTACTTCCCTGCACTCTCTCTCTCTCTCTCTCTCTCTCTCTCTCTCTCTCTCTCTCTCTCTCTCTGTCCATCATACCAGGTGACTGTAAGAACAACGTGTCTGAAGACCAGAAGCAGTTGGCTTGGCTGGTGATGGAGACACTCACAGTCCTACTGCAGAACTCCAATACTAACGCAGGTGTGTGTGTATTTGGTCATGTGTGTCTGCGTGCCATAGGACTGTGGTTGGGTTGCGCGCGCACACACACACACACACACACACACACACACACACACACACACACACACACACACACACACACACACACACACACACAATAGTATCCATTGCTATGAGACGAGCTCAGGTTTATATTGGCCCACTCAACATATTAGCTCACAGCTGTGCTTTGTGTGTGCTGAGCTCCCCTTGTCCCTGCCCGCCCTTTCCCCAGCCAGATTACAGAGTGGAAGCCCTAATCCCAACGGAATCCTCACCACTGCTCTGTCACTCTTGAGCCTAATCCAGAGATTGTGATGTCACCCCCTGGCATCTAGTTTAGCTAAATAAAGACAAATTGTGTGTGTGTGTGTGTGTGTGCGTGTGTTAGTGAGTGTATCATTATGTTTGAGGCATGCTGTCCTGATGGCTGGTAACTAATGGCTCACTGTTCCAGAAGTTGCGTAAATAGCAAGTATTTGCCATTTCACTGTTTGTGTGTGATCACACACACAGCCCTAAAGAGAGTGATGGCTTCATTCTCCCTCAGTGTGCTCTGCCCTGGGCCAGCTCTGTCTCTATCACTCCCAATATATCTCTCTCTGTCTCTATCACTCCCAGTATATATCTCTCTCTCTCTCTGTCTCTATCACTCCCAATATATCTCTCTCTGTCTCTATCACTCCCAATATATCTCTCTCTCTCTCTCACTCACAATATATATCTCTCTGTCTCTATCACTCCCAATATATCTCTCTCTCTCTCTGTCTCTATCACTCCCAATATATCTCTCTCTCTCTCTCTCTCTCTCTCTCTATCACTCACAATATATCTCTCTCTGTCTCTATCACTCTCAATATATCTCTCTCTCTCTCTCTCTCTCTCTCTATCACTCACAATATATCTCTCTCTGTCTCTATCACTCTCAATATATCTCTCTGTCTCTCTGTCTCCATCACTCCCAATATACTGTATATCTCCCTGTTTCTCTCTGTCTCTTTCGTTCAGTGTCTCAGAATCTGTTATCTTTCTCTGCCCCCTTTTTTTCTCTCTCTCTTTCTGTCTCTCTCTCTTCCTCTTTATCTCTCTTTCTTTTTGCCTCTTTCTCTCCGTGTTATTCTTCTCTGGTTGGGCCAGGGCCAGTGCTGTGTTGCTCTCTGTCTTCGCCTCTGATGAGGACAAAAACACATTGATGGCAGGCAGCCTTGCAGAGGTGCAATCTGGAGGGTGATAGTGTTACTTTATCACACCAACGGTGCCTGAATGTGTCCAAATCCCTAAAGCTAGTGGACCAGTCATTTACACAGATGAAATGTGACGTGACATGATGTGACCCCGTTAAGTAACTGTGGAGTTGGAGAGCATCTGGACACAAGTCTGTTTCCATCCCAAAGGTCATCACAAAACAGGGTCGTCATTCTCGCAAATCTCCCATCTTAACATTCAAAGCACCAACTTCTGGTTTGTGTTAGGGGAAAAGCACCAACATAATAAATCTGTTGGGTTTTAGAGCTGTAGGATTTGGGGCAGGCTCAAACCCAATGCCCAATGCAAAAAGACTCCATAGTTTAACCAGAAAGCAGTTTGTTAACATTTAAATATCCCTTACGATGCAGCTAGCGTCCATAGGCAAGGCAAGGCAATTTTATTTATGTTGCGCACTGCATACCAATGCAGTTTAATGTGTTTTAGACAGCAGTAGAAAATTGTATGAAACCAAATATCATCAATTTGCAACAATTAAAATATAATAAAAGTAGTAAAATAACAATTAAAATATAGTAAAATAACTAATATTAAAAATAAATAAATAAAAGTGGAAGATATGTCTGGTCAGGTGTGAAGACCATATCAGTGGAGAGGAAGCCAGGGTCAGATGAAGATATGAGCTGGACAGCAGAGCCAGTGTGTTTACTGTGAGGGAGGAGAAAGAGAGCACACTCAGAAATAAGGTGTACACTAATGTGGACTGTTTACTTGGAGGCTGCCCTTGATGGTTTCATATAGCTGTGTGTGTGTGTGCGTGTGCGCGTGTGTGCGTGTGTGTGTGCGTGTGTGTGCGTGTGCGTGTGCGTGTGCGTGCGTGTGTGCCCCCGCACGTAGGAAGGAGAGAGTGGAAGGAAAATGACACGAGCCCATGAGGTTCTAATCAGTGCAATCACCTCTCCACAGTTGCAAGAAAGCCAGCTCACCTCAAACAGAAGATTTTTTTTTTTTTTCCAAAACCTTCATAAATGCTTGAATGCATCTTTCCTCATCTGACTCACACCATGAAAAATAGATCTGCTCGACAAAAGTATCAAATATTCATTCTACCGTCTAAAATTAGCCTTAAAGGAGAGATGTGATCAGGAATGCAGAGAGAGGTCCCCCCTCCTCCAGCGTGATACAGACATACACACTGTCTCTGATTGGCCTCTCCTACTGAGCTGAACTGGATGAGAGTCAGTTGCAGCATGAATGGGTGTTAATGCACCTACTGAACTGGAGAAGGTTATTTATGCATTCCTATAAGCTGGCTAACGCACATATTCTTCATTGCCACACAAAGATTAGTGCTTATGTCCAGAGAAGTGAGCCTATTTAGACTTTAAGTATACTGTAGGATACTTGGAAGTGTACTTGATGCAAAAAAAAGTATACTGCACTTGCACATATTTATACATGTTTGTTTCAGGTCTACTTCATTCTCATACGTTTAATTCACTGACTTGTAATTCTCCATATATTTCTTCTCTTACTGTGGCCATGGTAACCCCTCTGTTGACATGTCTCCTGTCTTCCTCTCGTCTCATCTTCGTCTCGTCTCGTCTCAGGGCTGTTCCGTGAGTTTGGCGGGGCGCGCTGCGTGCACAACATCGTGAAGTACCGACAATGCCGCGAGCAGGCGCTCATGATCATCCAGCAGCTGGTGCTGTCGCCCAGCGGAGACGACGACATGGGCACTCTGCTGGGGCTCATGCACTCGGCGCCCGCCACCGAGCTGCAGCTCAAAACAGACATATTGAGGGTGAGACGCGCATTCTTTTTGAACTATTCTTTGACTATATCGCCCTTCTATGCTTTTATACTGTTTGCTTTTGTTTATGTAAAACACATTGAATGACCTCTGTGTATGAAATGCGCTATATAAATTGACTTGACTTGACTTGACTTGACACACACACACACACACACACACACACACACACACACACACACACACACACACACACACACACACACACACACACACACACACACAGGGAGACAGACCTCACCCAAACAGAGGTTTCCATTGAGGTCAGTGCACACAATAATCTCATAATGTCATTTGGTTGTGTAATAATGCGTAAACAAAGTTAGGGGTGTGTCTCAGTTGTACGTTTTACAACAATTCAGTTGTCCTGTGTTTGTTTTTCCACACAGAATTGTTTCAAAGAATTATGAGAGAGGGAATTTGATTGTCCAGATGCTCTCTACTACGCTGGCGGCATGGTGGTACACTGGTGCCCAGACAAACATGGACCCGTATATCTCTCACTGATGTCTGAATTCATGCTGCCTTTATTCCCTGACTTGATTCCAATGTAATTCACAAATCAATAGATCAAAAGCATCCTAAATGATTTCTTACTTGCCTTCGTGTGTGTCCAGGATGATGGAGATCTGATGAAGAAATCTGTTCTTACCAAGCATCTCAAAGGGTTATGCTGCCAACCCGAGCAGCAATGCAGCTTGTATCTGTATATAGCTGTATCTATGTGCAGAAGCCCTCACATGTGTGCAGAGCAGCAATGCAGCTTGTATCTGTATATAGCTGTATCTATGTGCAGAAGCCCTCACATGTGTGCAGAGCAGCCACAGCAGCACATTATGTTTTCTGGAGTCTCTGTTCCTCAAACATAATGTCTTAAGGCCAATTTATAGTCCAGGCAACAAAAACAAATTGCTGCCGACAGATGTTGCGGAACTGCAGGCTTTCATAGTCCACCGCCAGTGACAAATTGTCGAATAGAACGTCTGTTAATTTCTATAACAGCTTGGAAACTCGAAAGTAAACGGACACATACTGTGACCACGGCGACACACAATTAGCACGCGTTAACACACAATCAACTTTGAGTTGATATCCAAACAGCGTACGCGACAATGCCACGAGCCAATGAGGTTCTAATCAGTGCAATCACCTCTCCACAGTTGCCAGAAAGCCACTTGTCAAGCGCCACTTGTCACTGGGACCATAAATTGGCCTTACCTTGTAGTAGTCTTTTCAGTTAAGATGTTTCATGAGAATTTAAAGAGCCTAAATACAAATGTCGTGCTCCACATTGTTTTCTTTAGCCCATTAGATATGGAACGCACGCACACGCACACACACACACACACACACACAAGCACTCTTGCTGGCACTATGTCCTTTTTTGAGGCGATGGCTGTTTTTGAAGCTTGTGCTCTTGTATTCAACTGTTAGTAGACCTGTCCATCTCTCACAAAGAGGTGCACTGGAGCCGGAAGCCTTAATGGAAGCCTTTTAGGGGAGAGAGTGGGCAGACAGAACTCACTGACTGACGAACTGACCTGTTTCATGCGAGGAAGCGCTCTGTGCAGCATTGCAGTGCGCCACTGATGATGAGGCAAAATGACGTCCTTGACATTTACGTAGGGGTAGAGAAACTCCCGGAAACAGTAATGAGTCATGACAAGTCTCGCAAAGGCCTGTGCGAGATATGCTTTTGAGAGCTTGGCTGAGTTCTCTCAGGGGTCCTGATTCAATCACACACTACACTGTTTAGAAACAAATGGAAATTTTGTAGGAGCAGGAAAACAGACTTGCTACACAGCCTTCGGTGTTCTGTCCTGTGGAGGTGAATTATTTGAGCCCCAGGACACACTCACACACTCTCTCTCTCTCTCTCTCTCTCTCTCCCTCTCTTCAGGCCCTGCTGGCCGTCCTGCGGGAGAGCCACCGCACGCGCACCGTCTTCCGCAAGGTGGGCGGCTTCGTGTACGTCACCTCGCTGCTGGTGGCCATGGAGCGCTCGTTGTGCTCGCCGCCGCAGAGCGGCTGGGAGCGCGCCAACCAGAACCAGGTGTTCGAGCTGCTGCACGCTGTCTTCTGCACACTGACCGCCGCCATGCGCTACGAGCCGGCCAACTCGCACTACTTCCGCACCGAGATCCAGTACGAGAAGCTGGCCGACGCCGTGCGCCTGCTCGGCTGCTTCTCCGACGCCAAGAAGGTGGGTCCGGTGACGGCGCGGCCTTCCAACGCCCAGCCGTTCCAACGGATGCTGGAGGAGGAGCAGCAGGCTAGCGGGGCGGGCGGTCAGCAGCTGCTCCCTGCGCAGACGCAGGCAGACGGCGTGAGCCCCACGCTCAGGCACTGCGGCAAGCTCTTTATCTACCTGTACAAGATGGCCACCGACTCCTTCGACAGGTGAGGTGGTGGACACATGGGTTTGGGAAGCAGCGGAAAGGGTGTGTGTGTGTGTGTGTGTGTATGTGTGTATGTGTGTATGTGTGTGAATGTGTGTGCAGGGGTTGGCTGCACTTTGAAGTGGTTGTGGACGATAGGTCTCATAATGGACTATTAATAGAGAATGGGGCATTAATAGTATCTACCCACACCATAGATGCAGATAGAGTATTATTATTAATAGAGAATGGGGTATTAATAGTATCTACCCACATCATAGATGGGGCATTAATAGTACAGTATCTAGCCACACCATAGATGGGGCATTAATAGTGTCTACCCACACCATAGATGCAGATATAGTAGTATTATGGAGAAACAGTATGAATATGTTTCTGAAAGCACAGTTATTTTCCAACCCCAGTCTTGGTATCAGACTGCACCAACTCATTTTTCTTCCCACCTAAATAACCTCCCTCAGGAGCCCCTGTGCTCTGCAGTACCAATCCATATCTTTTATTTGTGCGTGCTTATCCAATGCCTTGATTGTCACCCACATTTACAGATTGGATCAGTCATCTGGTCAGCCTCCATTCCCCTTTACAAAAATGATCTCACACAATATATCAGAATGTTTGTGTGTTTGTTTACTTACTGGCTTGGTTGTCTCTGGCGAATTCTATAAATATACCTGCCTGGCTCTTTGGCTGGGAGTGCAGACCGTCCGAGGGAAAACTCAAGAGTTCAGGTCAGAACAGGACAGGAGCAGACACTGCATGGAGGGAGGGAAGAGAGTCAGAGTGCATGACCTTCAAGTGACCCTCAGGTGACCTTTCGGCTGACTTCCGAGGAGTCTGACTGGAGGCTCTGTTGGGGTTGCTGACAAGATGTTGAATGTGCATGTGACCTGCCCTGACCACCCACTCTTCCTGCCTTGCCGCAGCTAGCTACGGGTCTGGCTTGGCAGCGTGTGTGTGTGTGTGTGTGTGTGTGTGTGTGTGTGTGTGTGTGTGTGTCAGAGTGTCAGACATGCATGTGCTATAGCTCTGCTCCTGGTAGTGTACGTGCATTGCTTAATTTTTCCAGCTTACACTAACAGCCCCCTCTCTCCCTCTTCTCTGTCATTGTTTTCCCCATCCTCTCTTCTTCTACTCGTAACCCTCTTTGCCATGCCTGTGTGTGTGTCGTGTGTGTCGTGTGTCGTGTGTCGTGTGTCGTGTGTGTGTGTGTGTGTGTGTGTGTCGCGTGTGTGTGTGTCCCCACTATGTGTTTGTGGGGACTGTTTGTGCGTAAATCTGATTGTGTTTGAATGCAATGTGTGCATATGTGTGTGTGTCTGTGTGACTGATCGTGTGTGTGTGTGTGTGTGTGCACATTTGCATGTGTGTGTGTGCAGTCGTGCGGAGCAGGTGCCCCCCTGCCTGACACACGAGACCTCCCTGCCCTCCCCCTGGGGCACACCAGCGCTCACCAGGAAGAGGTAGTTTACAGTTTACTGCCCCCCCCCCCCCCTCTCTCTCCTAACCCTGTCCTCTTTACATCCTTCTCTCTCTCTCTCTCACTCATTCACTTACTCATTTACTTTCTCTTTCTCTAGACACTCACTCACTCACTCACTTTCTCACCCTCAGATACTCACTCACTTACTGTGTCAGTCTTTCTCTGTGTGTGTGTGTGTGGTGTGTGTGTGTCAATGGTCAATGTCTTAAGCCCCGTACACAAATTAAGTGATTCACTTGGCAGTCAGCATGTTGTGGCTGAGTGTTATTGGACTTTTCAAGCTCTAGATGTCCCGTACGTTACCCATTGTTGACATTTTTCTAAGTACAAACTGTTACAAGCAGAAACGAGCAGTTGCTACAGAAACTATGGATATTTGCATATTCATAATAATAAACACTGCCACTGTGTACTCAGCACGTCAGCAGTTTGAAACATTTCCCCCATGTTTGTTTTCCTCCTGTGTCAAACACTGAGGGAACTCCAGGCAGTATTCTTTCTTCACTCCAAACATTAGTTTCCTCAATCGTTAAGTTAAGATGACTTGGTAAACGTACTCGCCTGTATTTGTCTGGCATGCCCTGATCAAGGCTAGAAGTTGAAACGTCTAGGCATGAAAGCATTATTATATATATATATATTTATATATTTATTTATTATTTTGTTAAAATGACTTTACTTCAGTACCTTCCGACTTTCTGTTTCCAAGTGTCATTTCAGCTGCCATCCCTGTGAGTTGGCGACATTCACTGACATTCCCTGGTCCCTGTCAATGCTACATGCTCCCCCTGTGTACGGGGCTTTGCTTGTCGTTCTCTCTCTTCCTCTTCCTCTTCCTCTCCCTCTCTTGCCCTGTCCTCTTCAGTCTTGTGGCTGTTTAAAAACACCTGGGATCTTTCATTCTTCCCTCAGTCTGTTTCTCTGTTTTCCTCCATATCCACTCTTCCTCTCTCCTCCTGCCCTCTCTCTCTCTCCTCTCATGTATTTGTGTCCTTGACTGGCAGCTCCAGCCTGTAAGCTTGCACTTGCTTCACATTAAACCAAACGCTGATTCTCTAAAAGCCTCTACTCACCGCTCTCTCTCTCTCTCTCTCTCTCTCTCTCTCTCTCTCTCTCTCTCTCTCTCTCTCTCTCTCTCTCTCTGTCTCTCTGTCTCTCTCTCTCTCTCCCTCTGTTTCTCTCTCTCTCTCCGTCTCTCTTACTGGGGAGCTCTGGTCCGTGGTTTGCATCCTGGCTGCCTTGTCTTTCCACAGCAGCTAATTCAGTTTGAAAGGGGAGCGGCTCCTAAAGTGTGGGGGGTGGGGAGGGGATGGGTGTGTGTGTGTGTGTGTGGGGGGGGGGGGGTGTTTTAGAAGGTGATGCACGGCGGACCAAAGCTCCTCCCCTGGCTGGCCACTCTGTAGCCTCTATACAGCTGAGTCAGCAGCAGCAGCTCACAACCTACTGCCCAAGCCTACAGCTCCACACACACACACACACACACACTTCTGAGGAAAAGGCTCAGTAAAGTTGGCATGTAAACAAAACAGAATACGGATGCACACACACACACAGATTCAGACAAATGTGCAGAGACAGACCAACATGCATTCAGAAATGTGCCCACGTGTGTAACTTACAGGCACACCAAGACGCAGCAAGACATATAAACTGAACACTGCATTGATAGCCTAATCTGACCTAGGAGAGGACAAAGCATAGTTTGGGATTTCATGGGAATTCAACGGTTTAGTAATGTTAAAAAATATGTTTTTTGTCACCATATGGCATGTTATTTTGTTGTGATTTCAGCACTTGACCTCTGTAAGGTCTTTATGAGTCCTGCTGATTGACCTGTTCTCCTCCCTCAGACAAGGCTACCATGGCTCCTCCTCCAACAGCGCCCCGGCTAAAGTGGCGGTCGACCTGAAACTCCACCTGGGCAACTCCTCCTCCCTGCACTCGGCCGACCCCGTGGTCATCCACCCCGGCGCCGCCCTCGCCATGCTGGACCTGCTGGCCTCCGTCAGCTCCGACACGCAGCCCGAGGTAAGAAAGAAGCCCAGTTGCCCCGGAGAGGCAGGCAGAGGGGCACTAGAAAGAAAGAAGGAAAGAAAGAGAGAGAGAAAAGGAAAGAAAGAGAGAGAGAGAAAGAAGGAAAGAAAGAGAGAGAAAAGGAAAGAAAGAGAGAGAGAGAAAGAAGGAAAGAAAGAGAGAGAGAGAAAGAAGGAAAGAAAGAGAGAGAGAAAAGGAAAGAAAGAGAGAGAGAAAGAAGGAAAGAAAGAGGGAAAGAAAGAATTCCTTTTATTGCACCACAGTACCAATCCTATAGAGTATACAAATAGATGTATAAGTGTATTATGTCAATAGTATGCATATATCTGTGAAATAGCATAAGAAACAATGTAGCCTTTGTTATTCTTAGAAGTAACTGTAAGCTATAGTGTACCTGTACTTACACACTGTCTGTTCCTGTGTAGGTTAATGTTTTGTAGTATCTCAGGCAGCAGTTACTAACCGCTTCAATGGACTCCTCGTTGTATAGTGTGTGTGTGTGTGTGTGTGTGTGTGTGTAGTGCAAAACTCATCACTATGTCACCTTGTTAATGGCAGACTAATGTGTCGACTTTTGTCTGAGAGTCAGTCTGAGCATGATGAAATGTCATCAATGGGAAATGATGGACAGTCATCTCTGTGTGTGCCCTTGGTTAGTCTGTCCTGACAGTGACAATGACAATACCATGTCAGCGTGCTACCCGTCTGCCCTTTAAGGTGACATTGTGCAGCAGAAGTTTATCTCTCAGACGCAAGTAACTCGCCTCCGAGATGGAACAAGTACCCATCCATTTCAGACTTTGTCAAAAGGGACAAAAACCCTTTCAAAAGGCATTAGGCTTGATATGCCGTCTGCCCCTCTATAGCTCCCACCAACCACCCCACTCCACCTCTCTACCCCTCGACCTCAGAGTGTGTGTGTGTGTGTGTGTGTGTGTGTGTGTGTGTGTGTGTGTGTGCCTGGGCTCTGCTGTACTCTTAATAGAGCCCATCTCCGGGGCACGGTGTCTGTCATGCTTCAGTTCTGGTGTGGGCAGCCCCCCCCGCCAGCCTTGTAATGGGCTCAGCGTGAGGGAGAGACTGGGCAGACACGCTTCAGGGTAGCCACACACACACACACACCAGTCCTACACACACACACACACACACAGACCAGTGAAAGTGGGAACGATTTTGGCAGGGGGCTAACTTATTCGGCTCCCTCTGATATAACAATGGCAGGCCGGTTCCTCTGAGGGACTGGGCGAAGTAGCAGTATTGAGCGGGCAGAGGAGGACAAAGACGGACTGAAATAAAGGAGGCCATTTCAGGACAGTCTCCTCCCACCTGCCCACTGCTCTAATGACCACCTGACCGCTCAATTGCAAAGAATTTCTTACATGCGGCCATTATCAGAAAATGGAGATGGTACTAGTTGTGTTTGATTGCCTGAGTAAATGGCTTAAGCTCAAGACTTATTCTATAAGTATATAGATAAATATCATTCTATCTGATCCTATCCTATTCTCTATACCTGCCTGCTCTTCACCATGGTGGTGGCGACAGTTTGCTTCTTTTTTTTTTGAGAGAAGGAAATAAGCCTTTAAGAAATGATTCATCAGAGCAGACTGACACCTGCCCTCACAGTGCTTTTATCGGAGCCAAGAAAGAGCGTAGAAAGAGGTTAAGAAAGAAGTGAAGAAAGAGCGTAGAAAGAGCGTAGAAAGAAGTGAAGAAAGAGCGTAGAAAGAGCGTAGAAAGAGCGTAGAAAGAGGTGAAGAAAGAGGTGAAGAAAGAGGTGAAGAAAGAGCGTAGAAAGAGCGTAGAAAGAGCGTAGAAAGAGCGTAGAAAGAGGTGAAGAAAGAGCGTAGAAAGAGCGTAGAAAGAGGTGAAGAAAGAGCGTAGAAAGAGCGTAGAAAGAGGTGAAGAAAGAGCGTAGAAAGAGCGTAGAAAGAGGTGAAGAAAGAGCGTAGAAAGAGCGTAGAAAGAGCGTAGAAAGAGGTGAAGAAAGAGCGTAGAAAGAAGTGAAGAAAGTGAAGCGACGCTTTCCCTCCTTCCTTCCTTCCTTCCTTCCTTCCTTCCTTCCCTCCTTCCTTCCTTCCCTCCTTCCCTCTGACTGGAGATCAGGACTTAGTAGGGACTGATTGAGTGTGATGTGCATGATGTTTTTACTTAACATAACACACATAACACATACGTACACATGACAGTAAAGGTCTCTATTGACCTGACATACTCTATACTCTATATATACGCTTTCTGGTGTGTTATCTTTCCGTTTTTATTTAAAGTTAACAAAAGGTGTTGCCTCTGTTGTAAAATCGAACTAGCAAATAGAGGATGTGACTCAAAAGTCAAATATTTGGTGTCAGTAAATACATGTGAAAGAACGGTGTGAGTTTATCTTCAGTACAACTTTGTATACTGTATACTATTTCCTCTTACTACTAAAAAGTACTGAGTACTACTTACTAATACTATTTCAAGTATTTATAATAATACTTAACATATAATCCTTTTCCTGCATTTCCCAGCATGCTCTGGACCTGCAGCTGGCGGTGGCCAACCTGCTGCAGCTGCTGGTGCACTCGGAGCGGAACCAGCAGGTGCTGTGTGAGGCGGGCCTGCACTCCCGCCTGCTGCAGCGCTGCAGCTGCGCCCTGGCCGACGAGGACCACCCGCTGCACCCGCCCCTGCAGAGGATGTTCGAGCGCCTCGCCTCGCAGGCCCTGCAGCCCATGGTGCTCAGGTACGCCACAGTAAACCCCCCCACCCCCCCACCGACCTACCCCACCCCCCGCGGCAGGAACAGAACAGCCCTAATCACAACAGAATCACCCTAAAAACTGTTTTTAAAGGAATACGCCACGTTTTTTGGGAAATGATCTTATTTGCCATCTGCCCTAGAGTTAGATAAGAGGATACACACCCTTCTCTTCTCTGTGCGTACAATTACCCAGTCTGACATCGTTAGCCTAGCTTAGCATAACTCACTGGAAATGGGTTGGATCAGTTAGCCTATAAAAGGGAGCTGTACGCTAACTGGTTTAACCCACTTCCACAACCAAAAGTTGGCGTGTTTTCCTATAAAAACTGCCTCAATGTCTCTTTACTTGGCCAATGTAGGTCGTAAGTAATATGGTGCTCAGGTAAGCTCCCCACACCAGGAACAGTATAGTGTGTCTGTTTTAAAACAGCCTGCATCTGTCCCTTCACTTGAGACCAATGTGGCTGTGCACCTAAGTAATTATGGGTCTCGGGTACAGATACTGCTCAACACATTCAGACCAGTATAGCATGTCAGTTTTAAAGCAGTAGTAGTTTCTTTCATCACGTGGCTAGTAGTTCCTTAGTAACTATAATGTTCATGTAGACAATCATCACCCATCCAGAGACCGGGTCCTGGGTCAGTTTTAAAACTGCAGCTCTCGCTGTTGTTCCAGGGTCATTACTCTCTTGTGGTCACTATGGGTGAAATTAGGTGTTGTGGAATGTTATCCTTTTGACAGACTGGACACACCATTTCAAAGAATGTGTTTGATATACTCACTGTGAAGGTCAAGAGGCTAATAAGTCTAGCCGTGGACTGTGTCCATATACTAAAGTTGAGTTAAAGACTTCCTGCCTTGGCTTTCGTCCATCAGGAAGTGGTCTTGAATGCCTTTGCATGTAAAGCTTCCGTGAAACAGTTCAGAGCCGTAAAAAAGAAAAAGAAAAGCATTTGACCAGCCATGCAGGTCCTTTAGTTGTCCTCAGGAGCTGGATTAAGTGTATTCTTAGTGAGAGAGCTACATCACACGTGTGTGCTTAGTGTTGGCTTCATATGCTTGCACAAAGCCTTAGGAGTCAGAAGGTCTCCACTTGCAAAAAAAAACAGTTTGAAAAAAACTCTTGACCCTGGATTTTGTGTGTGTGTGTGTGTGTGTGTGTGTGTGTGTGTGTGTGTGTGTGTGTGTGTGTGTGTGTGTGTGTGAGAGAGTTCTTGTCTGAAAGATTACACCTGTTGTTTTGAGTTGTGGGCTGTTGCTCCCAGAATCGTGGTAGATGTTTACATTAGCACATCGGCCCGCCAGACGCAGCCGGTCAGCGCAGGTCCATCCGACTGCTCCCATCTCAAACGATTACCCCCACGTCTTATTCGATTTGCCTCCGCAGAATCCATTACCCCCCCCCCCCCCCCCCCCCCTTTTCCACCCTGCCCAGCGCAGGGCAAGAGGTGCTGTATTACCCAGGGAATTGAGTCGCCGACTAAGAATCACATTATTCCATCATGCTCCTTTGCATAGAGAGCGGCGCTGGCGATCAGATTAGAGACGCTCTGCGTGTTATTCCAGATTGTGGATACGGGTGCTTGCTCACTTGCTCTCGCTCTCTCTCGCGCTCTCTCTCTCTCTTTACCTATACTCTTTCTCTATTCTCTCTCTCTGTTCTCTCCTCTCTCTTTCTCTATTTTCTCTCTCTGTTCTCTCCACTCTCACTCTCTCTACTGTTTCTTTCACTCTCTCTATTTCTCTCTCTTCTCTCTATTTTCCCTCTCTTTACTGTTTCTCTATCTCTTTTTCTCCCTCTCTCTCTGTACCGTTTCTCTCTCTCTCTCTCTCTCTCTCTCTCTCTCCTCTCCTCACTCTCTCTCTCTCTGGTGGGGTGTGGAGGCGAGCAGGCACAGCACAGCATTAGCGCTTTCCATTTTCCGCTTGGGCGGTCAGAGATGATGAGGGATGCCGGCGGCCCCTTGGACCCCTGGAGGAGGAGGTGGACAGGGGTGGGGGAGCGCGCTGCTTTTCATATCAAAAGATCCCTGAAGGTCTCTGCGTGGCTCGGGCCACTGCTGTGAAGACACAACTCAGATTCAGACTCTGTCCATTTCTCTCTCTTTCTGGTCATCAGTCCTTCTCTCTCGGTCTCTCTCTCCTTGTTCCTCTCTTTCCTTCTGTCTGTCTCTCTCTGTTTGACTAGTCTTTTCTGTCTGTCTCTGTTTGACTAGTCTTTTCTGTCTGTCTCTCTCTGTCTGTCTCTCTCTGTTTGACTAGTCTTTTCTGTATCCTGCCTGTGCAGTTGCCCCCATCTGTCTTGATGTCGTCTTTGTACCCCTCTGTTTCTGGCTTAGTACATTCTCAGGTGTTATTATGCTGTGGATGTGCCTTCTAGTGTCTTTGTCAACAATAAACAATGTGCTCTCTGCCCTCCTTCCCCCTCTTTCGTTCTGCTTCTCTCTGTCCATGCCTCTGTGTCTCAGCATCAATCCATCCTCTCTCTCTCTCTCTCTCTCTCGTCCGTCCTTTCCGGTCGCGTCACGGCCCCGGCTCTGTCCCCATTGATCCCTTCCACAACCCAAACCTCCACTGCCAAGCGCCCAGTCTGTTTCAATACCACCCCAGGGTGCAGGAGCCGGTCTGGGCAGATTCCTGACTGCAGCAAATCCGCCTGCTCTCATCGCACCGCTCCAGGAGCTGTGTGTGTGTGTGAGACGGGCCGAGAGACGCTCGGACTCATGCCAATGTTGTTTATGCTCTTGGTGCTGTTCTTGCTCTTGAGTTTTTGACGTTGTTGTTGTTGTTGTTGTTGTTTTTGTTTTGGCTTTGGCAGGGAGTTTCTGCGGCTGGGCAACCCTCTAAACTGCGGCGCCTGGGACAAGAAGCTGCTCAAGCAGTACCGCGTGCACAAGCCCAGCTCACTCAGCTACGAGGCCGAGATGAGAAGTAAGAGACACACACACACACACACACACACACACACACACACACACACTCACACACTAGACCAGCTCACTCAGCTACGAGGCCGAGATGAGAAGTAAGAGACACACACACACACACACACACACACTCTCACACTCACACACACACACACTAGACCAGCTCACTCAGCTACGAGGTCGAGATGAGAAGTAAGAGACACACACACACACACACACACACTAGACCAGCTCACTCAGCTACGAGGTCGAGATGAGAAGTACAGTAAGAGACACACACACACACACACACACACACACACACACACTAGACCAGCTCATTCAGCTACGAGGCCGAGATGAGAAGTAAGAGACACACACACACACACACACACACACTAGACCAGCTCACTCAGCTACGAGGCCGAGATGAGAAGTAAGAGACACACACACACTCACACACTCACTCACACACACTCACACACTAGACCGAGATTAGAAGTAAAGCCTATTTTATGCTTCTGCGTCAAATCGACGGCGTACCCCCGCAGACCCCTTTGTGTCGCCGCAAATCCCTCTCCAACCCCTCCGACGTAGCTCGACGTGCACCTCCAAAAAATTGTAACTTTGCGTTGAGGCGACGCAGACCGCAAGGACTGTGATTGGTCAACTCGTCCTGTGTGTTGATAGTCGGTGTTTCAAGCAGCCTACTGCCGTAGGAGTGCTGGCGTAGCTACGCAGTGGAGTTGACGCAGAAGCATGTTGAGCCCTTAAGAGACACACACGCACACACACAAACACATACGCACACACACACACACACAGAGATGCAGACCTTAATGCACAAACACACAAAGATGCACACATACACACACACACACAAAGACGCAGGCAAACACGCTCTCTCTCTATTCCCACACTGCTCCTCGAATGTTTGAGTCAGCCAGTGTGTGTGTGTGTGTGTGTGTGTGTGTGTGTGTGTGTGTATATATGTGTGTGAGAGAGAGAGAGAGAGAGAGAGAGAGAAGGAGGGAGTCTGTGCCTAAGTCTGTTTTGTTTGTCATTAGGGCAGGATGGACATTTTCATCTTTACCAGCCCAGCAGCACAGCCTCTTTAAAAAGCCATGAGTTACCTCTAGCCTCAAACAAAGCCTGTCCTCTTTCTCCCCCTAATTTCCTCCCTCCCTCTATCTATCTATCTTTCTCCCTCTCTCTATCTATCCTTCTCCCTCTCTCTCTATCTTTCTTCCTCTCTCTCTCTATCTGTATCTATTTCCATCTCGCTCTCCTCTGTTTTCCTCCCCTCCACTCGGTGGGTGAGTAGTGAGTCTGAGTGCTGCACTTCCCTGCAGGAGATGGCTTCAGACTTTTTAATTAGCAGACAAAATTACTTACTTGCTGTTTCGCGAGGAGGCCTCTGACATCTTTATTTTCAACATTTCATAAAAGGATCTCCATTCCCCACTGAAATGATTAACTTATTGAGTAGCACGGCCTTAGTCACAGAAATGTATACACTCACTCTCTCTTTTTATCTCTCTCTTTCTCTCTCTTTCTCTCTCTTTCTCTCTCACACACACACACATACAGGCACACAGTCTCCTCAGTCGTTATCCATCTATTTCAGATGACTTGTTTCTTAGTCATTTCTGTCTGAAAGTTGTGTACAATGGAAATACGTCACTTAACAGCAGGAATGACACACTAGCCCCCTGTAAAACAGGAAGTGCCTGGGGTAAAAGAGGAAGCTGCGTTGCTTGTGCTCGGACTGAGGTTGATGGCTGGACTTAATCTGTCACGCCACTTCAGAGCTTTCTAAGGCCATGCATGCTTATGTTTGTGAATGCTACTTCTGAGCTTGACAGTTTTACCTGAGGGATGTATTGATAGCTGCTGTGCATATTGTTATCCCTGTCATAAATTGTACCACAGCCATGGTGTCAATGCTATGTATGACGGCAAACAATAATCACAGGACCAGAGGAGTTGCAGAGGCATTGTCAGTAGCAATAGAAGTTGACCATTCAGAGAAATATTTGCAGAAGCAGAACTGCTGTATCCAGTAGTAGAGATAGTGTTATCTGCCAATTAGCTGTAATGGCTGGTGCTATTGATAATCAATCATGATGATGATAATAATCAGTCTATCCTTTGGTGCGGCCAACAGGTAGCATGACCATGTCGATGGAGGGCTTCGGGCCAGACAGCGTGTTTGCAGTGACGACCGAGGACAACAGCCAATACCGCATCAGCCGTAGCCTGGTTCGCTCGTCCGAGGACAGCACGGTGCCCCTGACGCGCGTCAAGTGCCTGGTCTCCATGACGACGCCACACGACATCCGGCTGCATGGCTCTGCGGTCACGCCCGCCTTTGTGGAGTTTGACACCTCCTTGGAGGGCTTCGGGTGAGAATGTTTTGTGTGTGTGTGTGTGTGTGTGTGTGTGTGTGTGTGTGTGTGTGTGTGCAGAATTTAAAACTTCCTGCTCTAATCAGGGAATATGTAGATTTGTTGATGCTCAGATTAAGATAAGTCCTATTTGCAATCACATGTATAAGCCCAAATCTGCTTTAAAAAAAGTAGATTAGAGCAAAACTAATAAGCTAAACATCAGACATCCGAGTGCTTCTGAGTATCTTTCATAAACCCCTTTCATCAAGACTTTAGACTCCTGTTTTATATGTGCAAATGCACAAATCTTCTTACAGAGAGGCATTCTGGGTACAGCAGGCTGGTTCAAGTCTCTACCTGATACTGTTGTGTGCCGTGTTTAGTTGTGGGCTTGTCCCTGTGAGGAGAGCAGGGGTGTGGGGATGGTGGTGGTGCAGGAGGAGGTGGATAGTGTGAAGCCATCGTAGTAGGGTGGCCCAGAGGAACATCTGTGCAGACAGACTGCAGGACTGCACTGCAAAGCCCCGGCAGTCTGGAGTCTAAAGCCCTCGTCTAACGCGACGAGCTTTGGAAAACCACACAAGCCAAACAGACACACACACACACACACACAGACACATGCTGTGTATACACACACACTCACACATGTAGTTTATAAACAAACACACACACACAATCAATCACATACACTGTGCAAATGCATATATTACAGTGTATTACATAGAACCTTTAGAGAGAGACTAAATAAACATGCATAATCACACCAAGGACTAGATTTGTACGCTCAGACCCTTCCTAGTGGCCAAAGCAGGTGGTAGGTGCACTCCAAGTATTCCCTGGATTCACTGTCTCTTTCTTTGGACATGCTATGCTACATTTGTTAAGCATTCAGCTATTCTTTTTAATTCTTTTATACTTGTTCATAGCCAAAATCAACCTCATTTTAGGTATAATTTTACTCTTTCACCAGTTTTTAACCGTTTATCATCATGATTTACGTTTTTACTTGTTATGCAACACTTTGGTCAGCGTCTGTTCCGTCCCGTTCCATTCCGTTCTGTGTGTGGCGTTATAAATACACTTGTCCTGACTGGACTGAATAGAACATGGTGCGGACGTGCGTCTGGAGCGGCGGGGCCTTGCTGGGCCGTTCAGCCAGAGGATGTGCGCTCCAGCAGCGCCAGGCGCCCATCTGCCCCCATCAAATATTCATCAGCAGCATTCCTGCCCTGGACTGCACAGTGACGGGGGCGTAGGGAGGAGGGAGGGGAGGGGAGGGGGGGCAGACCGAGAGAGATGAAGGGGGTGAGATTGGAAAAATAAGAGTGTGATCATGGGAGAAAGATGCAGTGAATGGTGATGTGAAATGGAAAGAGGAGGGTAAAGAAAGGGAGTGTTAATGAGTGAGAGGAGGGGGGGAGAGAGAGAGATGTGTGGGAGAGGTTGATGTGTCCGTGGGAGAGCTGCTGATGTAGTGGGGGCAACTGAAGGGATGTGGGCATTCATCAATAGTGCTGTCTAGACACACGCACACACACACTCACGTTCCATGGAGGGGAGTTTCATATTTTTGTTGATAGGATTTAGTTGGCACTGATGTATTTTTGTGTGTGTGTGTGTGTGTGTGTGTGTGTGTGTGTGTGTGTGTGTTGATAAACACCTCATCTGCTCCCTACTCTCTCGGGGGTGAAAGGGGTGCACATTTGGGTTGCACATCACACATCATCTGCGTAGACAGACACTGGGTACCAGGCTCACTGCCAACTCCTCCTCTGCTCCCCATAACAAATGAATGTATGCAACAGACAGCATACATGTCCCCTGGTACTGCAGTTTTAGACATATTACATTATTTACACATACATTTAATGGTTTTTCAGATGCCTATTTTATGACACTGGCAGATGGGAATGGAGTGTGTTGTTTTCACACTTCAGGGAATTTGTGCAGTCATGTCAAGAATGACGCTTATGTGTCATGCACCTGCTAAAAATATTTTTGGTTATGTTGAGTCAAAACATTGCGCAAAATAACTTTTTGTTTGTGTGTGTGTGTGAATTTGTTCCACAGCTGTCTGTTCCTGCCAAGCTTGGCCCCACATAACGCCCCCTCCAACAACGCCAACACATCTGGAGTCAGTGATGGAGCCGTGCTCAGTGGCATGGGAACGGGTTAGTGGGCGTACACACACACACACACACACACACAAAGCCCATATGCTCCTGATTTCTGGAGAAATATTCTGTACTCTTTCTCGCTCTCCCTTTCACTTGTCGCTCTCTCACTCACATACACACATGTGTACACACAAAAACACACACACACACCCGCATACCCACATACTCAGATATAAGTAAAATCGTTCATCACAAGCACACACACAAATGCTCTCACACACACTCACACCTAGCCTACATAATCACAAACCATGTGAATCATTCATTATCCGTCTCTCTCTCTCTCTCTCTTACACACTCTCTCTCACACCCACACACACACGCATTCACATTAGTGAACTCATCAGTGCTGAGACAGATTGGCTTTAGATGTTTTTAGTAAGGTCCCACCTTTTGAAGGTTTTAGAATATCTTATTAGCATAGATTTTAAGAAACATATTTAAGTTTCTATAACACACAGTGCTCTGGCCATTAAATAGCCTTAGTTGCGGAAATGGCCTTAAATTAAACAAACAAACAAACAAACAGATTGGCTTTAAGTGAGCACAAAAACAGATGAGCATGATGGTGAGAGACGTTGTGGAGGTTCAGACCCAACTGATCTGTCCCTCTGTCTGGAATAAAAGCCCCGTGTCTGTGTAGACCTGGCTGGATTGTCTCTTGACGTGAATATGTGTGTCTCTTCTATATGTTCTTTAAGAGTGTGTTTGAGGGAAAGAGAGTATGAATAAGTGTGAGTGTAGTTTAGTAGCTGCAGCAGCATCGGTTTCCCCTCAGAGGAATTGTAAGTGGTACAGACAGGGTGAGGGATACCTGCAGTGCATACTGGG
Source organism: Alosa sapidissima (assembly GCF_018492685.1). Classification (NCBI taxonomy): domain Eukaryota; kingdom Metazoa; phylum Chordata; class Actinopteri; order Clupeiformes; family Clupeidae; genus Alosa; species Alosa sapidissima. Next base: position 14,287,712 of record NC_055964.1, read on the forward strand.
TCTTGTAGTATTCATGAGAGTGGGGGCTTGTAAAGTAGGGCTGCTTGCCTGGGGCTGGCTCATTCAGCCTTTTATAGTCAGGCCCCCGACTGGCCGCCCCTGACCCATTTTACAGGATGACATCATCGTGCTCTCCCCGACTCTGAGACACTGCTGCAGCAGCACTAGGGAGAGAGAGAGAACAAGTACGCTGTCTTCCATTCTCTCTCTCTCTCTCTCTCTCTCTCTCTCTCTCTCTCTCTCTCTCTAACTCACTTTTTTCTCAAGGAACCCCTGTGGTTTTCCGCCCATGTTTTTTTGTTGTAGAGAGACAGTGTAGCACAGACTGCTGTGTGTGTGTGTGTGTGTGTGTGTGTGTTGGTGTTGTCTCTGCTTTTACCCACTGCAGGTGGCCCGTACCTTTTTAGCGTTTCAAAGGGCATGATATGCAGCAATATGTCTTTTGCACTCTATTGTTACTGGAACTATTTTTTTTTTTTTAGTGATTCATTTAATCCTGGTTTATCCTTAAAACCATAATTTAATTTCCTTGAGTAATTCTAGTTAATCAGTTGTATATTATACAATAATACACTCACCTAATATACACATACACAAACACACATACATACACACATACACACACACACACACACACACACACACACACACACACACACACACACACACACACACACACACACACAATAAAGATAACTGATGGTAATACTGCTCCTTAGGAATGCTACCGGATGTGGTAACCTCCCTCTCTGTTCTCCGCAGGTGAACGTCTGTTCCCCCCTCCGTCTGGCCTGAGCTACTCGTGCTGGTTCTGTATCGAGCGCTTCAGCACACCGCCGCAGAACCACCCGGTGCGCCTGCTGACCATGGTGCGGCGGGCCAGCTCATCCGAGCAGCACTACGTGTGCCTGGCCGTGGTGTTGTCCGCCAAGGACCGATCGCTCATGGTCTCCACCAAAGAGGAGCTGCTGCAGAACTACGGTACAGACAGACACACAGACAGACACACAGACAGACACACAGACAGACACACAGACAGACACACAGACAGACACACAGACAGACACACAGACAGACACACAGACAGACACACAGACAGACATGGAGAATGAAATACAGACAGGCAGATACAGACAGACACATACAAAGTCAGTCAGACAGACAGGCAGGCAGATGTTTATGTATGTATGCAGACGACTAGAGAGACAGGCTGACAGAAATGCAGACAAATTTGTATGCAGATGAGCAGGGAGACAGACAGAAACACACATGGGTTGGACAGGCAGATGTTTATGCATGCAGACAGAGACAGTTAGACAAATGGACAGATAGCCAGACAGGCCCACAGCTCTTCTAGCATCTGTCTACATGTCTCTGTCTGGCTGTCTGCTTATGTATACAGACAGTTATACAGACAGACTCATAGACAGACAGATGCATAGCGAGACGATCTCGAAGTGAGAGAAGTGAGAAACTTAGTCAGACTGTATGCAAACAGATGACCGCTTGACTTGAGTCATATATATAAAAAAAGAATGCAGTTCCACTCTCTATCACTAAAGTGGCCAGATCTACAGACAGAGCACTCAGACATGCACATTATCAGACATCAACACAGTGTGTGTGTGTGTTCATGACTTCATAAGTGACAGATCTTAATAGTCAGGCTGATACATGAGCATTTCTTAACTGACTGCAGGCTCGGTGGCCAGTAGAGTGTATGGTCAGTGTCAGACTGGCTCAAACTGGCAGGACACAGCTGGAACTGTCAGCAGTACCTCACTTCCTTCTCCTTTGCCTTTCCTCTCCTCTCTCTCTCTCTCTCTCTCTCTCTCTCTCTCTCTTTCTCTCTCTCTCTCCTTTTATTTCTGTCAACCCTCACATGGCTGCCCCCCCCCTTTCTCTTTGCTTCTCTGTTTTACTTTATACCTCCCTTTTTCTCTCAACTTCCTCTTTTCCTCTTTCCCCCCCATTTCTCTCCCTCTTTCTCCATCTCTCATTTTCCCCCTCTCCAGTGGATGACTTCAGCGAGGAGTCGTCCTTCTACGAGATCCTGCCGTGCTGCGCACGGTTCCGCTGTGGCGATCTGATCAGCGAGGGCCAGTGGCACCACCTGGTGCTGGTCATGAGCAGGGGCATGCTCAAGAACAGCATGGCCACGCTCTACATCGACGGGCAGATGGTCAGCACCGTTAAGGTGAGACACTAATCCCCCCCCCCACCCCCCACCCCTCACCCATTCAGCAACCCACCCACCACACTGCTCCATCGTGCCCCAATGGCAGCACCAAGCCCGATCCTTAGACACGAGAGAGCGAGAGAGAAGGACGTTCAGAAAATGGTGTTCTTATTTCAGAGATTGTCATTGTCCAGGTCATGCTGTGTTTATGGAAAAGGGGTCAAATGGGCACTTAACCAGTGAGCAACGCTGTACCAGTGTTTGCAGGTCTGACATACTTTTTAAAAAGTGGATCATATCTCAATGAATAATGAATGGGTGTCTGTGTCGGCTGGCAGATGGTGAATTCCACAGCCTGCTTTTGTAAAAGTACAGATATGCTGTTATGGCCTGATACAGGAGTGTTGACAGTCCCAGTAGGGCTTGGAGGCAAGGTTGAGAGATACCCCCACTGTCCAGCCAGGTGGTTGAGCACCTGGGAGGAAGTACCCAGGGGGACCCAACCAAGTGAGGGCAGATGAGGGGGGGGGCACACTGACATTTGTGGGAATACCTGACAGGTTTTGTCAAACAGCCCTAGTATTGTCATTCAGCCATCTGCTCCTACAGATGGTGGTGAGAAGGTGGTGAGAGCCGCATCTTATTCGCCTGTTATCTTGTGGTTTAGCTGAGATTTACCACAAGATGTTAAATGTCAACACCTCAGCCTGCCACACACACACACACACACACACACACACACACACACACACACACACACACACACACACTACATTACATTGCATTCAGTTTCAGGTCAGAAACCGCAGGCACGCAGAAGCCACTTCCTGCCGTTTGCTGATCGGTGCTGTGTCATTTCCTGTGTGTTTGTGGCAGCGGAGGCAGCACAGGGCCTCCTGCTCTTGCCGTGTCTTTAAGACGGAGAGGACTGCTGCTTACTGAGATTCTTTTAGCGAAAGAGGCGGTCGAGAACGGGAAGTCTGATCCCATCAGCTTCTCAGTCTCTTGGCTGTTTCTAGTTCTGTCTGCCACCTTGTGTTGGGGGAAGCATAGTGTAGCACAGGATTATCTAGCACTCAGTCTTGCTCCTGCTCAGTCCATGCTCTAAGCACGTCTGATTAACACTTGTGTTGTGGTCACAGCCTTGATTAGCTAAATTGTGTGTTCAGTGAAGTAAAGAAGTGAAACAGACAAAGCTTTTTGCCCGTTTGTAGGTAGTCATACATACATATTGTATGTACCCAGAGGGTGTTTTGTGACATGTCTCCCACTGGTCAGGCTGGTCCTCATCCATTTTAGCCTTTTTGTGCCCAAGCCACACCTACGGCTTTTCTGCCCCTACCTCATTTCCTGTTTTGTCACATCCTGTGCAGCTCCACTACGTGCACAGTGCGCCGGGCGGCTCGGGGTCGACCAATCCGCCGGTGGTGAGCGCGGTGTACAGCTACGTGGGCACGCCCCCGGCGCAGCGGCAGGTCTCCACGCTGGTGTGGCGACTGGGCCCTACACACTTCCTGGAGGATGTGCTGCCCGCCGCCAGCGTGGCCGCCATCTACGAACTGGGGCCCAACTACGCCGGAACCTTCCAGGCTGTCTACCTGCCCTGTGAGTTAAAGCTCTCGGTGTCTGTGTCTGTAGCTCTGTTTTTTGTGTGTGTGTGTGTGTGTGTGTGTACGTATGTGTCTCGTGTGTGTGTGTGTGTGTGTGTGTGTACGTATGTATCTCGTGTGTGTGTGTGTGTGTGTGTGTGTGTCTGTCTCTGTGAGTGAGAGAGAGATCAGAGTGATTGTTCAACCAATTATGTACAACCAAAAGTGATTTTTAATGTTGGAGTTTGTAGCTGTTTGACGTTTTCTGTGTGGATTGATGGGATGTCATGAATAACACACTCTAGTCACAGCCAACACTGACCACCACCATACTGACCACCACCACCACCACAGCCACGGCCTCAGCGGCCCCATGCTGACGTTGCTGTCTCTCCCCTGCAGGTAAAGACTCCAAGGTGGAGGCGTCCCCACCCTGTCCAGTGGCTCTGGTGCCCGAGGAGAAGGTGTCGTTTAGCCTGTACGCCTTTTCTGTGCTGGCTCTCACCGTGGCCAAGATCAGGAAGGTCTACAACAAGCTGGACAGCAAGGCCATCGCCAAGCAGGTGGGAAAGGACACACCTCCGTGTTACATTTCCTCTCTTTCTCTCGAGGGGATAGCTGTGTCTCTCGCTGCTGCTGTCATATTCTAAACTTGGTGTGTGTGTGTTGTGTTGTGTTGTGTTGTGTGTGTGTGTGTGTGTGTGTGTGTGTGTGTGTGTTGCGCGTGTGTGTGTGTGTGTGTGTTTGTGATTCCCTCAGTACTTGACCTCCATAGTTGTCTAGAGCTCACTTTGTTGCTGTTGCCATTGCCATCTTCTCTGCACCATCTCCCTTGAGTTCCTCCCTGTCTATCTTGTGTGTGAGTGTGTGTGTGTGTGTGTGTGTGTGTGTGTGTGTGTGTGGTTTAACCCCATCTGTGGCAGAGTGCAGAGGCAGCATTTCACTTCCAGTACACCAGCTGCATCAGCACCCCATAAACTTACACACACACACACACACACACACACACACACACACACACAAACACACACACACACACACACAGTAACAAAAAGGACATAACATACTTCCAGGTACACAAAGACCAATTTACCTACCCGCTATGATATAAAGATACTGATGCACACACACACACACACACACACTCCTAGGTGAGACTTTAGCACCTAACGTCTGGTCTGGGCAGAGAAGCGTCCTGGAGGAGTGTGTCTTGCTGATGCAGCCCAATAAGCACGAGAGAAAGTGCTGAATGTCTGCCTTTTAAACATCTGCTCGGCGCTGTACAGACACTCAGGACTGAATGAAGCCCACATAGAGTGGACCAGATCCACACAGAATACCAGGTCTGGCTAGTAAATACCAACGTTGTTATTATGCAGGTATTACATCAGGATTAAGAGTTTTCTTCATTGATGACGAATTAGCTTCATTGTTTAGTAATTACTCTTCCTACATGCACATTCATATCCAGTTGTCCATTTTAACACTCCCCTGCCATATCACCAGTGCTGAGGAGAACGCATGCGAGTGTCCATCTGGCGCTAGTGAGAGGTGTGGTCAGTGTGTGGCTTGCACAAGCTCATTTCTTCCAGATGGGCACAGCATCAAGGCTACCTCAGGGCCTGGCACAGTCACAGACACAACATTATGAACGTGTGCTGTACAGTATTGTTCTGTGCTGGAAGGCCTACAGGCAAATGAACACTAGGGGGGAAAAGGAATTAATAAAGAATACATTTTCACCTCATTTTCTGATGATTTCCCATGTTCCCTTGCAGCTAGCGGTATCCTCTCACGAGAATGCCACACCGGTGAAACTCATCAACAACTCAGCGGGCCACCTCAATGGCCCCGCCCGCAGCATAGGAGCCGCTGTGATTGGCTACCTGGGTAAGACTCCCATGAGCCCTCAGGTGGCTGCCAGAGTTGAGGGGGGTTGGAGTGAGGTGGGGGTGGGTGGGTGGCAGGGTTGGCGTGTGTGTGGGTGGGGGCTTTCTTTGGTACTTTGAAGTCCAAGAGGATTTTGTGTCTCTCTGAATGTGATTAAAGCTCTAGGGTGAAGGGGCCTAGCATGCATGTTGTAATTGATAAATTAACACTTTATAGCTCTGTGGCTATCAGCCTTCTCCATGTGAGGCCTTTGATGTTGGCTCCTCAGTCTTGGCTGTGTGTGTGTGTGATTGAGTGTGTGTGCTTGTGTATCTGCACATGGTGTCTCTGTGTGTGTGTGCACGTGTGTGGTCACTCTCTCTCTCTCTCTCTCTCTCTCTCTCTCTCTCTCTCTCTTTCTCCTTATCTTCCCCAGGAGTGCGTGCGTTTGAGCCTAAGCCCGTTGCCACCAACCTGCAGTACATCGGCGGTGCGGCGGCCATCTTGGGACTCGTCGCCATGGCATCAGACGTGGAAGGGCTATACGCCGCAGTCAAGGCGCTGGTGTGCGTTGTCAAGAGCAACCCCTTGGCCAGTAAAGAGATGGAGCGCATCAAAGGCTACCAGGTGGGCCGGAGAGATAGCGCCGCACTGTAGCGCACATCACAGGAGCCCAAAGCCTGTTACAGCCAGTCATATCAACCAGAGCCATAAGCTTTACAGCAGGCCAGTCACCCACCAGACAAGTCACCCAGTGCAGTTTAAAGCTGGCGTTTCAGCCATTGTTAGGAAAATGGAACGTTTTTTTGGTTAAGTGGTGCTGTTGAAGTGACCATACATGTATAATGTGTTGTTTGTGTAATTCTCGCAAGTATGGTAGTATAGCTGTTTGTAATGGGTAACCATTTTTAACCTATTATGTTGGCTAGCTGTATGATTGTTTGGTTGTTAGGAGTCTGTGATTGAGTAGAGCTGGGATGGGTGGTTTATGACCCATTGTTATTGACGTTCTTGTAAGCGTATAACTGATAGTGTTTTTTGCTGGTGTGCGATAGTTGTGTTTGTGTGATTGATGTGGGTTGTGTGTAACTTTACTGTGTGTGTGGACAGTTGCTGGCCATGCTGCTGAAGAAGAAGCGCTCTCTGCTGAACAGCCACATCCTCCACTTGACCTTCTCCTTGGTGGGCACGGTGGACAGCGGTCACGAGACCTCCATCATCCCCAACTCCACCGCCTTCCAGGACCTGCTGTGCGACTTCGAGGTGAGTGCCTGAGACGGAGGCCTGGGGAAGCCCTGGAGAGACATTGGGATGGGGCTTGTCTGGGATGCTGCTACATGACCTGCTGTAGCACTGGGTATTGTTGGTTTTAATTGGTATTGAAGATGGTTATTCATGGGGAGGCACTGTGATGCAACTGGCTACAGCGTCCATACTTCCTTCGGTCCAGGAGTCCGACCCGGGTCATTTCCCAATCCCGCTCCATCTCTCTCTCCCACTTGCTTCCTGACACTCTTCATTGTCCTCTAACAATAAAAGCCAAAAAGCCCCCAAAAATATACAAAAAAATAGATGATGATGATGATGACAATGATGGGACTGCCTTGAAGTGTCATTATTTGTGTTACAAGCCAAACACGTTTTTTGACCCCTCTGCAGGTGTGGCTGCACGCTCCGTACGAGCTCCACCTGTCTCTGTTTGAGCATTTCATCGAGCTGCTGACTGAGTCCAGGTGAGTGTGTGTATTTGTGTGTATCTTCTGTAAAACCCCATATCACTGGAGGAAACTGTAATTGTGTGCAATCAAGCAGAGGGAATGTAATTGTGTGTGATGGGTTAGTGACAGATCAGTGAAGGTGAGTGTGTATTATGTATGTGTGTATCTGTGTGCGTTTGTGTGTGTTGGATGTTCTTGTATTTCTGTCCGTGTTGTCACTGACTTCCTCTGTGTGTTATCAGTGATTTAATGTGTGTATGTGTGTGTGTGTGTGTCTCCAGTGAGGCAGCGAAGAATGCAAAGCTGCTGCGTGAGTTCCAGCTGATCCCCAAGCTGCTGCTGACGCTGCGGGACACGTCGCTGTCCCAGCCCACAATCACCGCCATCAGCAGCGTGCTCAGCCTGCTGCTACAGGGCTTTCCAAACTCCTATGACCTGCTCAGGTACACACACACACACACACACACACATGCTCTGTGTGACACATACTCTCTACCAGCTCACCATCACAGCAATCAGCAGTGTACGGATCCCAGTGCCTCAGGGGGTTCCCAGCACCTACAACTTACTCTGTTGCACACACACACACACACACACACACACACACACACACACACACACACACACTTAAATGGCAGGGCACCCACACATGATACAGATGCATGACGCTGCAGGACGTCAGGCCACACACACACACTCACTCACACACACACTCACAGGTTCTGCATGCATAATGTACACACATAACTCCCAAGGAAATATATGCACACACACAACTATACTTAAACACCCAAGGTGCACATGAAATACTGTTAAGTTAACACTGAGATCCCAATTGAGGTGCAATATAGAGACCAATTTGATTTGTTCCCTTTACCAAAAATACCCTCTGGGCCTCAGGTAATTCAGATGGTGGGATGGGCACATACTTAATACATTTAACTTGAAAGCTCATGAATAAATAAATGAAACTTAAAATTCTAAATGTAAGTGGTGCGCAGAGATCTAATGAAAAGGCAATTTAGGGTCCCTACAAAAGATACCTACGGCTGCGTTCACTTCCCTGGCCTCACCAGTAAAAATGTGGTTGCCCAGCAACAGAGCTCTGAAGTGTTGTCCTTGATACGCACCAATAACTAGGATACAACCGGCTGAACTGCTACAGCACTTCTCTATAATTTGGGGATAAAGTCAGTGGATGAGTGCATTTTATTCTTCTGAATGCCTGATCATTTTTCTGAAAATACTACAATACGTTGCTTGATCAACATCAAAGACAAAAGTACAGAAGCTACTTTTCAACAGAGGCTGCCCGTAACTGTCTGTGGTGCCTGCATTTGGGATGAGCTCTGTGCTTATGTGGAGTTGAGGCAGCTCTGGACCGCTCTTTTCTTTTTCCCTCAGATTCGGACAGTTCATCTCGTCCACCCTGCCCACATTCGCCGTGTGTGAGAAGTTTGTCGTCATGGAAATCAGTGAGGAGAAAGTAGATGGAGGTGAGATATATACACACACAGACACACACACACACACACACACACACTGTGCAACCCCCACATCAGTTATCAATGACTTAACCTGATAACCACCTACCACTGTTCAAAAATTTGAATTTTGAAGCAGTCTGGAGGCCTAACTGGTTTATCTGGTGTTTCCCTCTTATTGATATGCCAGTTTCTCAGTTTCTGTTGTACAGTATCAAATCATCTGTCTGTCTTATTTCTGTTTAAACGTTTTTCCTCTCTCTCTGTTTCTTTCTGTGTGTGCGCTCAGGGAACGAGGATGACTTTGGTGGTCTGCTGTCGGCCAACGTGATTCTGCTGAGGAACCGGCTGCTGGATATCCTGCTCAAGCTGCTCTTCACGTCCAAGGAGAAATGCACCGTCAACGCGCAGTGAGTTCCGCCAGCTGCCCTCGCTGCCCCTCTCATTTAATCACTGCCCCTCATCTGACCTCCTCTCCATCTCCCTCTCTCCTCTCCTCTCCTTTCCTCTCCTCTCTCCTCTCCTCTCTTTTCTTCTCCTTTCCTCTCTCCTCTACTCTGTTCCACTTCTCCAATCACCTGCCCCTCTCCCTTAATCACCTTCCCTCTTCTGACCTCCTCTCTACTTCTCCTCTCCTCTCTTCTAGTCTTCTCTTCTCCTTTCCTCTCCTCCTCTATTTTAGACTCCTCTTCTCTCTTCTCCTCCTCTCCTCTTCTTTCTTTCTCTCTGCTCCATTCCACTTCTCATCACCTGCACCTCACCCCTCCTCCCTGCTCCCTGCTCCATTCCACCTCTCATCACCTGCACCTCCCTGCTCCCTGCTCCATTCCACTTCCCTCATCGCCTATTCTTTACTCTCCTCTTCTCTTTCTTTCCTCTCTGCTCTTCTTCCCTGTTGTTCTCTCTCTCTCTTCAACTTTCCTTTCTTCTGCTTTTTCTCCCAGATGTTGAACATTACGTCTGAACTGGCACCCCCCCCCCCCACACACCACCCCACACCACCGTGAATGCTGCTTAGCTAGCTTCAGTCTGGAGTTACATAAGATGTTTTTGTTAAATAAGCCTGGAGTCCTGCTCCACGGCTTTCTCTTCTGATCACATTGAGTTCCTTTGATAAAGACAAAACTCCCAGCTGAAGGAACGACCTAGTTGTCACAGTTTGTAGCCTGGTCCTACAAATGCAGACAGTAGATCCTTAGCTTCTTAGTCTACTTTTGCACCTCCATCACAATCACAAATGGGTCCAAATGGATTCCAAGAAATGTTAGGAATCTCAGATGAGCTTAAAATAGCATTGTCACGGTATAGCTTTATAGTGCTTGAGCACAGGTCCAGAGTCAGTTTTCCATCAGCAACCTATTTCATAGTGAAGTAATGCCTACTGATGGGCATGTGCCTTGCCATGGTGCTCTACGGCTCCCCCTGCTGTTTTCAAATTGTAAATCGTATAGTAGACATCCTCTGATAACACAGTACTCTTCCCTTAAGATCACATGAAGCCAGTTTATCGCCAACAACGTTTAAAATGCAGCTCATAGTAGAAGAGCAGGATGGGTGAAGGACTGTGTGTGTGTGTGTGTGTGTGTGTGTGTGTGCAGTGAATAGCCCACAGCCAGGCAATGGTGGCTCAGGAACTGGCACACAGTCCAGACCTTGAGCAATGTAGTGCAACAGAGAGAGCATGGTGGCGTTGAATGAAAAATATTTTTCACTTATTTTTCTTTGCTAGAGTTGCACACTTTGTTTTGGTGATGAAATCTGCACGTAAACTAAAGCTTTGTTTATTCAACACCTCACCTCTTACTTACACCACACTTGGGTACAAATGCAAATGAATTGCCACTAAAAAGCGCTGCCAGGTCAGTGTTATCCCACGCCCTCCGCCCCCCAATAGTGTACTGAGTTCCTGTGCTCTCTTGCGCCCCCTGCAGGGCGTGTGAGGAGCTGGTGCGGACGCTGGGCTTCGACTGGCTGCTCATGTTCATGGAGGAGCACCTGCACTCCAGCTCGGTGACGGCCGCCCTCTGGATCCTGGTGGTGCTGCTTAGCAACCAGCCCATCCTGAGCCGCTTCAAGGAGGGCCTGTCCGGAGGAGGCTGGCTGGACCACACCGACTCTGTGCTGACCAACAAGATTGGGACTGTCCTGGGTAAGGCAGGAGTTTGGACTGGGTGGGGACTGGGGGGACCTTGAACCTTGAACTTGGACCTTAACTGCTGCGACTGGTCATTTTGACCGACAGTTTTAGCAGTAAAAAGTAGTTCTGAAATGATTGGCGCTTCTGGTGTCAAACTAGTTTTGACTGTACAGCCCTGTTATCTGGATGCTGAGAGGTTTGTTTTACTTAATTTTCCTCCTCTGTCATTAATTCTGACTCCTCCCCCTCCTCCTCATCCCCCTCTCCTCTCCTCCTTTCCCCTCTTCCCCCCATCTCGTCTCTCCTCCTCCTCCTCTCAGGTTTTAATGTGGGCCGCAGTGCGGGCGGCCGCTCCACGCTGCGTGAGATCAACCGTGACGCTTGCCACTTCCCCTGCTTCCCAGTCATGCAGGCGCTGCTGCCCAAGCACACCAACGTGCCCGAGCTCTACTTCCTGCTCATGGCCCTCTTCCTGCAGCAGCCCGTCAGCGAGCTGCCCGAGAGCCTGCAGGTACATGTCAGTACCAACCCCTTTAATACTACTAACGCTCCGCTGTGTGTGTGTGTGCGTGTGTGTGAGAGAGAGAGAGTGTGTGTGTGTGTCCTCTCAGTGTGTGCCAGTCCACATGCAGGTCTGTCTATCTGCACTCCATCTGTCCTCAGCTGTATCTAACAACACTAACGGCTGTGTGTGTGTGTGTGTGTGTGTGTGTGTGTGTGTGTGTGTGTGTGTGTGTGTGTGACTGGATGAACGGATGGATGGACCCCATACTGTACATGCGTGTGGTTTTGTGTTTGTGCCTGTCTTTGGGGGCTTCTTCACTGTTCCCACCCTGGCTTTTCTATCTTGTCCTGTCATGTCATGTCGTGTTGAGTTGTGAGGATCTGTCCAAGGACCTGAGGTCTGTTGTATCCTCACCTGTCTGACCTCAAACTGCAGCAGCCATCGTCCAGCCTCATGTCCACCCAACTTCATACACTTCTGTGCTGTGTGTTGATCTCATTTGTTTGGGTGGCCCACTATTATACTGTCAACTGTGTGTTGACCATGAGCAATGCAGATCTGTTGACAGTTAGATATGATTGTTTTGAAAATCATTTTGATTTGTTAAATATTATATTGTTATATTCATTTTGATATGTTAAATATTAATTGTCATGTGTTTGTCTATTTATTGTAGGTCATCAAAATCAAGTATTGGTGTACTTTTGTTTTCTGGTTGAAGTGTTTCCATCTGCCAGTTGCCTTTGTGTTTTTATTCATTACATTTCCCCATCACTCTTGATCTGTGGACTAGCCTGCTCCAAATTTGCTGTAATAATGTCTGCAGCTTGTTGTTTACGTGGTGCTGCGTTTATTGCACAAGTGATTTATCGATGCAGATAAATTGCAACACAGATGAAAATCTGCACTGAAATAACATAACATGAAAAGACATATTGGGCGGTACAGTGTACTGGCAGTGTTTGTCAGGACAAATGAGTGAATTGTCTAGGAATGACTGACAAGATTTTAGGTTAGTTTGTCATTTACTCCAAACCACAGAGCATGAGTAGGGCTATTAGGAATGCATTGAAATGTGTGTGTGTGTGTATGTGTGTGTGTGTGTGTGTGTTTGTGAGACTTGCACTGTTGTTTTTGTGCATGCTTGGCTTTTATCATGGCATTATGAAAACCATATGCCGTTATGGAATTATGAATCTGAGGGGTGTGTGTGTGTGTGCGCTTGCGCAGTTTGACCTGGACTCCATCTGGTCGTTCATCTTCGGCGTGCCGGCGTCCAGTGCCACGGTGGTCAACTCCATCCACAGCGTGTGCACCGAGGCAGCCTTCCTTCTGCTGGCCATGCTGCGCAGCATGCTTAACCTGGTGAGGAGACACACACACACACACACCTACGCACACACGCACATCCGGGAACTCACCTGCACTTGTTCACATACACATAACTTGTATTTATACCTACAAATTCACCCTCATCATGTACACAGATGCACACAGTTATCCAGAAATATGAAGAAATACCCCCCCACATAATGCTCTTATAAACACTCTTACAGACATACTCACTCAATGTCATGCATCATACATATCCCAACATTTCTTTGAGTATGCTTTCATGCCTGTATGCCTGTATGCCTGTATGCGGATACTTTTCTATGCAGACACATCCACATCAGCACCAGTAGTTGTGTAAGTGAGATCCTCATGCGCGTGTTGAGTGTTGACCGCGTGTGTTGTTGTTGTTCTGCAGCCGTGGCAGTCTGAAGAGGAGGGCTCGTGGTTAAGGGAGTATCCCGTCACCCTCATGCAGTTCTTCCGCTACCTGTACCACAACGTGCCCGACCTGAGCCCCATGTGGCACAGCCCGGAGTTCCTGTGTGCCCTCGCCGCCACCGTCTTCCCCTTCAACATCCGGCCCTACTCTGAGATGGTGCGCCCCCCCCCCCCCCCCCTTCACACAATCCCATTCATTCATTCACCTGTAGTTTGCTCGCTTTCATAGTAGCTTACAGAGAAAGAATGTTTTTTTGTCATCACCATCACTTCACCAATGCAATTGGTGAAGTGCAATTTGACCAATTTGATAGTTTGTCATTTTTAGTTAAAATAAAGATTTACAAAAAAAAAAACAACAGCTCTGTTCAAAATGTATATCATCTGCCTGCTAAGACAGCATTCAAAGTTTTTTCCTCTGCAGGTCACTGACCTTGATGATGAGGCAGGTTCTCCCACTGAAGAGTTCAAGGCCTTCGCGGCCGACTCCGGCATGAACCGCAGCCAGTCGGAGTATTGCAACGTAGGCGCCAAGACCTACCTGACCAATCACCCGGCCAAGAAGTATGTGTTTGACTTCATGCGTGTGCTCATCATGGACAACCTTTGCCTGAGCCCAGCCAGCAAGCAGACTCCCATCATCGACCTGCTGCTGGAGGTAAGGGGACGTGTGAGTGTGGGATGGTGTGAGTGTTTCTTTGTGTTATGATCTGATGGAACACGTGAATTGGTTGGTGGCCATGCTTTTCCTTGATGAAGGGAATTGTGGGTATTGTAGTTTTCCACAAGAGCAGTAGTATTTAGCAGCCACTATGTTGTTCCTCCTCAGGCCTCTCCAGAGCGCTCCACCAGGGCTCAGCAGAAGGAGTTCCAGTCCTACATCCTGGACAGCGTCATGGAGCACCTCCTGGCTGCTGACGTGCTTCTGGGTAAGACCAGCCACTCTCCTGAGGAGTGACCATAGGACACCCACACTCTCATTAGGCAGCTCATGATTTAGTTAGAGCCCCTATTAGGGCTGTCAGTTTACGTTCGAAAATCGATTGCACAATCGATTGGACCAACCATCACAAGTTTCGAAAACTAAAATAGGGTATTGATTTTAACCAAATATGTACACTTCATTTTAAACGAATTAAACAAATAAAAAAGATAGATGTAACAAAACCCACAAACAAGCAGAAAAAGAAAATAAAGAATTCCGAAAATTCCCACCAATTTTACGCACCGGAAACAGCTGTTTCAATCAGCTGCTGTGCTGCTGGTGTTTGCCAAAAAATGGAGGACAACGCGATCAACCTGTGCGACATGAGAGAGTGATAAGCCCCAATAACTTGAGGAGTTCATTATGGAAGCACTTCGGGTTTTGGGTAGATCAAACTATGGAGAAGGACAAAGCAGTATGCAAACTGTGCAGTCGTGAGTTCCTAGTATGTAGCAGAAATTTGTTTGACATTTTTAATCGTAAACACAGCCACGTTGAAGCTGATGTTTCACTGATGTTATGGCAGTCCACTCTGCTTATTGTTTTTCGAGAATTTTGCACTCCTGTTTGTCATTGTGCACGAAACTTCACGCCAATAAATCATCAGAAATATTGCTGGCTTGTGCATCTTCAAGCGCCCTCCTTACGTTCGTCCTAATGCCTGTTGTCAGTGGATTGGCCTATTTTTGCTGTTGAAAATGGAAACGTCTTTAGACGTAGAAAATCGATTTTACAATCGATTCAATGAACACTTATGTCTCAAAAATCAAACAGGATTTTGTCACAAAACTGACAGCCCTAGCCCCTATACATAATAATAGAGATTGATTTAAGCAACATTGAAATTCATTTTAGTCTAATTAAATTTGTACACGTCTGAATTTAATCTCGTCTAGGTCTTCTCTGGCTGCCACACTTTAAAGAAATGATTTTGAAATGTACATGAGCTGAATTATCAAATAGATAAGAGGCATTTAAAGTGTACCCAGATCTCTGCCTCTAGAACTGCCCTCGGCATAATAATATACCCAACGTGGGTGTAGGCTGGCAAATTTTTGGTATTGACCAGAATGCAGACAGACCTCTCAATATGTTTGCTGTGACTCTTCCTCACTGTCACACACCTCCGCACTGTCCATCCGTAGGAGAGGATGCCTCGATGCCCATCACCACCGGGGGCAACTACCAGACACTGGTCAACAACGTCTTCTACTTCACCCAGCGTGTGGTGGACAAGCTCTGGCAGGGCATGTTCAGCAAGGAGTCCAAGCTGGTGGTGGAGTTCATTGTGCAGCTCATCAGCCAGGTGAGACCTGCATAGTGGACTGGGTTTGTTTAAGGTCTGGTGTTAAGATCATGGCAGGTCATTCCATGGCTTGGACAGACATCCTTCGCACATTGTAGGTGTCAGTTTCGTGTGCACATACGGAAGGTAATTGGCAGGTAGCAATGCCAGTCTCATTAAAGAAATATTGGCTCAGTTAACACAGCCACACTTATATGGCACTTATATGATGCAGTAGACTGAAGACTATCGAAGTGTCCATAGAAAATGTATTTCCCCTGAGTCATCCAACATTGATAATTGGAAGAGTAACTGCTTACTTTCATGTTTAGTGGTGCAGTTCCTCTGAGATCACTGCCAGATGTTCTGCCTGTGAATATGGCCGTAGAGAGTTGTTTGCTTAAAATAATGTTGTGCCATTTCATTGAAGTGGAAAATCATGTTAAGTTAGTAATGCTTCCCATGCAGTGTTGTGTGTTGTTGTGGGCCTCTGACGTCCACTGCAGAGTCCCCTTCAGTGGAGCTCTTTCACTGGCCCGTTAAGCCTTACGCTTGTCCTTATTGAATTATCAACACGTGTGGCCATTTATGACCCTCCCGTCATCATAGCTAACAAGCTAACGCAACCTTCCTGGTTTGTGTGCTCGCGGGCAACACACAAGGGGTTTGTTCACTGAAGCAACAGAAGTCAAGTTTCTCACTTTGAGCAAAATAAGAAATGCTTTTGAGTGAATAAGTGGTTGATTATTGCCCTGATTATTGCCTTGATTTAGTGTATCATACCACTAGTTCCCTTTTCAAATCAGATTATTGTAATTGGCTCTTCATTTCTTTTCTCAGGGGTTTGGGCATCTGTGTATGACTAAACCCACTATGCCCTTAAGGCACACTATCAACGTTAACTTGACTCATTATCCGCCAGCACCCCTTGTCTGAACACATAAACAGTCTGAGGGGAGAAAAATAAACTATGTTGTTAAGTGCAGTAAGCAGAGAGAGGTGCAAGGCATAGACCCCCTGACCCTCCAACCAAAAGTGTTTCCCACCCGCACCAGAATAATGCGGTCTGTATTCTAGAGCAGGAACAAGCATTTAGATTTACGGAATGCTGTGTCATGCTGAGACACACACACACACACACACACACACACACACACATTACATTTAGCAGACACTTCTTGACCAAAGCAACTTACATATGTCAGCTATATTACCAGGGATCACATTGTCCCCGGAGCAACTTGGGGTTAAGTGCCTTGCTCAAGGGCACAACGGTGGAAGCCGGGCATTGAACCAACAACTTTCAGGCTACTGCACGTTAGCCCAGCTCCTTAACCACAACACTACCACCACACACACACACACACACACATACACACACACACACAAACACCAAAAAACAAACATTGTATTCATACACCCTCACAACACAGTACCCCTCTTTGAGCTTTTGCTAAGATAAGCTTTTGTAGAGGCCACTTCCACCTTCCTAATGTACACAATCACACAGACAAAAAAGCATCTATTCACACATTCCATACGTATTACTACTAATAAGATTTTTGGTCTCATGCCCGCTACACATGCATGCAAACACAAACGATTCGAAACACACACACACACACACACACACTCACGTTCAAAGGTACTCTCTGGTAAATCTGGTATGGATTGCCCAACAAAAACCTTACTGTACTGCCCTTTTTCCTCTTTCTCTCCCCTTACCTCTCTCTCTCTCTCCCTCTCTCTCTCTCTCCCTCTCTCTCTCTCTCTCTCTCTCTCTCTCTCTCCCTCTCTCCCTGTCCACAGTCCAAGCGGCGCTCGCAGGGCTTATCCCTGGACTCCATCTACCACTGCCTGAACCGCACGGTGCTGTACCAGCTGTCGCGTCCGCACAAGACCGTGCCGCAGCAGGTGGCCCTGCTGGACTCTCTCCGCGTGCTCACCGTCAACCGCAACCTGGTGCTGGGGCCCGGGAACCATGACCAGGAGTTTGTGGCCTGCCTGGCACACTGCTTCATGAACCTGCACACCGGGAGGTGAGCCTACATACAGACAGAGAGAGAGAGAGAGAGAGAGAGAGAGAGAGAGAGAGAGAGAGAGAGAGAGAGAGAAGGTCACAGAAGGGGTCGGAGAGGGATTGTGTTTTGTGCCTGTATGTTTATGGGTTCCATAGGCAGTTTGGCTATGTTTAATAGGTGTTAGTTGCAGCTGCAGTTTGCATCCTGAGTCTCTATGTGAAGACCTACATAGTTTATCTCCTTCTCTCTCTCCTTGTTGTTGCTAGTGCTAAAGAAGGAGCTCTCGCCTTGCCTCTGTATAGGGATTTAGTCATTACAGTGCTGTCAAGTGGCAGTCCTCTGCCTAAATGATACTCTGACTGAGTATTAATTCTCTTTCATATCCAAACGCTCAATTATGCATAAATTTTATAGTAGCACAGCATTTGCAGAGCACTTCACTTAAATGTATTCTATTTCAATTTGAATGAGTAGCGTGTTTGGCCTTATGGGATGGTTTAATAGGTGGTTCAGTGCTCTAGCAACAGATGTTCATTTTGTCATTGCAAAGATCCCTTTATTCTCTCAACACTCCTTGTCTGCACTTGAATTTGCTTACTTGAATTGCCTATGCCATTATTAGCAGGTGGACAAACACAGATGTGTTCACAGGGAGCAATATTTAGCATGCAGTGAGCCTCTTTAAAATATACCGACTGACGTGCGTTGTGAGTTGATGATGTCACTGATGCCTTCACTGTGGCCCCTCCTTGCAGCAGCGTCGAGGGATTCGGTCTTGAAGCCGAAGCGAGGATGACCACCTGGCATGTCATGGTTCCGTCGGAAAACGAGCCCGACCCTGTCCACAGCCAGGATCCCAGCGAAGGTGGGTCTGAGATTGAAGCGAATCAAAAAAGCCTATGAAAAGTTTTTCATCACAGAAATGAAATTGAATTGTGACGGTAGACACTAGAAAAGACAGAGCACTCTACACAGCACGGTAATTGACCAAGTAAACACTTCAGTGAGGTAGCACAGCATTTTTCTGATAGGCCTTCTAATTATAACTGTATCTTATTATATTGTTAGTGTTCAGAAAATGGCATAAAAGCCATTTACATTTAGAGAGTAATTGAACTGATGCCTGTGCCTGTGTGTGTCTGTGTGTCTGTGTGTCTGTGTGTGTGTGGGTCTGTGTGTGTGGGGGTCTGTGTGTGTGGGGGTCTGTGTGTGTCTTTGTGCGTGTGTGTGTGTGTGTGTCTGTGTGTTTGTCTGTGTGCATGTGCGTGTGTATGTGTTGGCTCGTGTGTGTATGCGTTGGCCGGTGTGCAGGCCGTCAGTTGCTGCTGAAGGCGGTGAACCGCGTGTGGACAGAGCTGATGCACAGCAAGAGGCCGATGCTGGAGGAGATCTTCAAGGTCTCTCTGCCCACCAACGACCGCGGACACGTGGACATCGTCACCGCACGGCCCGCCCTGGAGGAACCCGCTGCCAAGAGCTGGCAGAACCACCTCAGTGAGTTAGGACTCACTCACTCACTCACTCACTCACTCACTCACTCACTCACACACACACACACACACACACACACATACACACAGAATATAGAGATACCTGTAGCTCAGGAAGAATGTAATAAGTTATGAATGGGTCAGTTGGGGATACAGGAGTGTGTGATTACCCCCCCCCCCCCCCCCTACCACTGAAACACCCCGTCAGTCGTTCTCCTCCAATGGCCTGTGTGACCGCCTCATTACGTAACTGCTCGCACAGCTAGCAAATGGGGAAATGGGTAATCTGCACTGTTTGGCAGGCTGGCAGATGTTTGGATGTTTGGCAGAGCGTAGTAGAACAATTTCTTCACCATCCCTGAACAAAAGACTCAGAAACACTAGCTCAGTTCATAATCTCTCTTGTTTGCTCTCCCCCCCCCCCCACCCTTCTCTGTCCTTGTAGTTCATGAGAAGAAGTGCATCAGTCGAGGGGAGGCGTTGGCTCCAGCGACCCAGTCAAAGCTGTCTCGTGTCAGCAGTGGCTTTGGCCTGTCCAAGCTGACCGGAGCCCGCCGCAACAAGAAGGAGAACAGCCTCAATAAGAACAACCTCTCTGCACAGGTAACTCACACACACACACACACTCGAAGACCTGTGTTTTATGAACCAGCAAATGCATAGTCACTCACACAAATATTGATAGGACGTCCATGTCACTGATACTGAAATGAAGTGAGATGGGCATCACATGCAAAATAATTTTGTAAATGTTAGTAACACTGAGAGCCAATCAGAACTCATTGATTCCGGACAAGATCATCTGGAGTTTGACCCCAGAGCCTTGTTGCTCAGTGTGGGTGCTCATATCGGCTTAGTCACCGTTAGCATAATGTGTGGCTGGAGCCTTTAGCATGTCATGCCCGCATAGCGACACACGCACAACTGCTTGCCTGGATGTCACAGCAGGTGGATGTGAAATCATTTCTGTCTCCACAGGAAACCTGCCAATGGATGTTCACTCACATTGCTGTGGTGCGAGACCTCGTCGCAATGCAGTACAAAGAGTACCAGGAGGTGAGAAGTTTGTGTGTGTGTGCGCGTGTGTGTGTGTGTGTGTGTGTTTACACCAATGCTTACTCATACTGTACATTACAGCTATCAGATTGGATATTGCTTTTGTCATCAGAATTGGATGCTTCTCACCATTTCTCTCACTAGGCATTTTCTCCTCTCCTCTTTTTGGCTGTTTGTGTTCCCTATCTCTGTTTAATAAAAGTGACTTTTTTCTAAAGTTTTTCATACACTGACTCCGTCGTCTGGTGCTTTGGTCACTTGGTGTATCTGCATTGAGTTCAGGCCTCTCAGTTTGCGACCATCAGATTGTCTAACCCAGACCCATATACACACACACACACTTACACACACACACACACACATACAGTACACACATACACATCTGCAAGGCTTAAAGTTCTCAGGGCCGTAATTCACTGTGCCGGAATTCAGGCAACGTCTGGGCCATTTAGGATTGAAATATAGATAATTATACAAAATGGTGTAGAAAATCCCTGATAGCTAGCAGAAAGAGAAATGTCCCTTGCTCTAAGCCCTGTATCTGTTTCCGCTCATTTCCTCACCACGAGACTCAGCTTTTTCGCCAGATAGGGGGCAGAGAAACGAAATCACTAATATATCAAGCCTGACAGTGCACGAGACCTGACAGACAGGAGAGATGTCTGAGCTCATAAACTCCATTTGTTGGAGAGCTAATCGGATTTCCTCAGGGATGAGCACTTTCATGTGTGAGTGATTGAGGGAGAAATTTATACAGTAGGAATTTACATGAATGCTGTGTAAAGCAAGACAGTTTTGTATTGGCAGTAATAGACTTTCACTAGTCAGCTATAAGGCTAATTTATAGTCACAAAAAACAATGTTGTTGACAGATATCGCGGCACTGTAGGCCTTTATAGTTCTGCGCCAGGGACAAAACATCTTGTTTCTATTTTCTAACTTGTACATTTTTTAACATTATTTCTCATCATGAAACAAAAGTAAACAGTCAGAATATGTGACAATGCCTCTACTGGTTCAAATATTTTGCATACACAATAGTTTCTGCGTCACCCCAACAGAGACACATTTTGTCCCATTTTATATATGTGCATATAAATTGTTATCAATTGGGAGCAAATTTCTTCCTGGATATTGATATTCACTGTTGGACGTTTCACTGTTCACAGACCAAAACATCCTGCTCATTGTCTCTTTCTACCGTTCTCTCTCTCCACAGAGGCAACAGAACGCTCTGAAGTACGTGACTGACGAGTGGGCCGGCATTGAGTACGAGTTGTTACGGGAACGTGGCCTTTGGGGGCCCCCCATTGGCTCGATCCTGGACAAGTTCCAGCTGGACATGACGGAGGGCCCGTGCCGCATGAGGAAGAAGATGGTGCGCAACGACCTCTTCTACATCCATTACCCCTACGTACCCGAACAGGAGCCCACGTCCAGCAACCACCAGGTGAGCCACCCTCGCCACGTGTCCGCCAGTGCCACACGTTTCGTCCAGCTTTGGATATGTTTTATTTTTTTGTCAAATACAAACACACCATTTAGTGGCGGTCAACAATACATTACGACATCCTGCAACCAGAACTATGACAAGTTGGCCTTTTTCATTTGCTGGTTACTTTAAAAGGAGTTTGTTATGTCTCATTTGTTATGTCTCTGATATTTCCATATTTCACAGGTTTATAGAGTTCGTCATCTAAGATAGTAATCTGCAGTATTCACTGACCTGAAACAAAACTTTTGGCCTTTATGTACCAAGTAGTGGTTTTAAAATTAACGTAGCTTTGTGGAAGGTGAGTGCAGTGAAGAAGACAATTAAAAATCCACTGGCCACCAGAACCGTCTAGATAAACTTAACCCAAAGGTTCAGCCTCATGATGTTTGGGAAGGTCAGACTGTATAATTTCATTAGTGTCGTTGTGCTATCTAATTGCACTGAAGGAGGGTTGTGTTCATGTATTCAGTTAGCTGTTAGCATAGAATCTCGATTCATTGTCCCTTCAGTTAAATGTCAAGGCGGGCGCTAGGCTGAAATAGGCCACCAATCTGCACCTGAATGGCCCCCTTTGTCCGAAATGTTAAGGTACAGTACATGACGCAAGTGCATTTTATGCAAGTCAAACCTGGGTCGAATAATTCGTTTAAATGTTGTTGCAACAGTGAACTTGAGCAAATCCTGAACACCCATTTTTTGTTCAAGTCATTCTTGGACTGTTTAATTTTATTTATTCTGTCTGTGTAATTGATTTGATTTGCTTTGTTATCTGTCATGCCAATCACTCAAGTATTTGAAAGTGTAAAGCAATCAGTGATCACACAGCCCACAGTTTTCACTCCCTTCCAACTCAGGCCCTGTGTCCCGTGCCCTTAATGGGAGCTGGCTTCTCCGCCCCTCTCCAGGTATCCGTGGAAACTTGAAAACATTCCGCAAGTCAGCTTTGCATTACGGAGTGATCCGTGCTCTGGTTGTGTGGCAGCATGTTGCTGAAGAATGGCCTGCACAGCTGGCTCCATTTCCCTCACACTCTCTCTCTCTCTCTCTCTCTCTCTCTCTCTCTCTCTCTCTCTCTCTCTCTCTCTCTCTCTCTCTCTCTCTCTCTCTCTCTCTCTCTCTCTCTCTATTTCTCCATCTCTCCATCTCTCTTTCTCTCTCCATCTCAGTCTTTCCATCCCTCTATCTCTGATATGGGACTCAGATCTCTGACCCTTGCCTCATAAGGCTTAACAGGATTAGTGTGTTCCCTGTACTTTGATGAAGTATTATCGGTACTGTTCGTCACCTTAAGCCTGAAGCTTGCATTATATAACGGCTGAGGAGAGCAGGTCCTGCCGTGACACTAACCACAGGCCTCTGTTCTTATTGTTTGTTGTGCACACCTGTCTTGTCTGACTGTAGCGAATGGTTTGGATGCAATCAAACGGAAAACAAGGAAGTTTTAGCATAAATCAGTGGTGTGTTCAAATTCGACAAACACTCCCTTTCCAACGTTTGTGGCAGATTTGAATTTGAAGGATTTGGTGTAAACATTCCATTGTGACGGTAACACTTTGGCCAGCTCACGCCCAGCTCCGCTGTATGTTCGCCGAGAACTCAAGGCAAACGCTGGCCCGTGTTTGCGAATTTGAACCTCAGGTGTAGAAAAAAACACTAATATGCTGTGTTACTCTTTGGTGCACTTTACAGTAGAGTTGGAGCAGTTTACAGTACAGACTGATCAGAAGTCTTAAGACCATACTGAAAAATGTTCTAGCAAAAGTTCTATCAAACCACAGAGTAGATTAAAAGTTAATTATATTGGGTGGTGCGTAAACAATGAGAATTAATTTGCCAGTCAGGTCTTCATGGCGCCCAGGATTGTAAATCAGATGTCTGACATGTTTGTGCTTGTCTGTAGCCGTGAATGAAGAAACACTCCATTGATGTGAGTAGCTGGTCCCAAGTGGGACCCAGATAGCCCAGCCCTTAAGCCTCTTATGCAGAAATCCACACAGTCTCTTACTGCTGCATGTTTACTGATTAAACACGCGCACACACAAACCCATGTACACACACGAACACAGCAACATATGCAGACACAAACACTCCCTTTCAACATTAGTAGTTCAGTCTATGTAAAGCTCCTGCTAAAGGTTTTCTTTTTCAGTCACAGCATGCTGCAGACTCTCCTTCACTGGCTTTGTCTTTGTGTGTGTGTGTGTGTGTGTGTGTGTGTGTGTGTGAGAGAGACAGTGAGAGTGAGTGAGAGAGAGCGAGTGTCTCTCTAGTTTACATGTTTGTTCAAGGCATTAAGAATGAACACTGTTTGAACTGTTAATGGATGTGATGACAGAGCAATGAGAGGATGTTTGTCCACTCTCAACCATGCCCTAGCTACCTAGATGATGGAAGAAATTCCTTTAAATGTTAATAGCCGTAGTGAAACGCCTGTCCTGTCGCACCCCCTATTCCACTTCCATCAAGTTATCCCTACTGAACTATTTAGCCTTCACATAGAGAAACAAACAGGCAAAATAAAGCCAACAAAAAGAAAAAAAACTCCATCGTCCATTTCCTGAGGTTGTGAGTGACCTATACCAGTGTCTCTCCCTGACCTCTCCATGTCTCTCTCTGTCTGTCTCTCTGGGCCCTGCGGCTGGAGCAGAAGCCGGTGCGGTACCGACGGGCCATCAGCTACGACAGCAAGGAGTACTACATGCGCCTGCTGTCGGGCAACCCGGGCATGTACCAGCACTCTGTGGAGCACAGCACCGAGGGAGAGACCACACTGCACGAGCCCGAGCACGGAGAGGACACCATCGCCAGGGTCAAAGGTACAGAAGCGGGATGGGCTCTCTCTCTGTGTGTGTGTGTGTGTGTGTGTGTGTGTGTGTGTGTGTGTGTGTGTGTGTGTGTGTGTGTGTGTGTGTGTGTGTGTGTGTGTGTGTGTGTGTGTGTGTGTGTGTGTGTGTGTGTGTGTGTGTGTGTGTGTGTGTGCGTGTGTGTGTTCATTGCAAGTATTAGTATTCCAATTGAGTGTGCTTTATTGATTGTGTATTTGTTAAGTGTAAATGCTCCTGATATTGACCTGCCTTACTTTATATCATTGTGAGTTTTAACATATATACATATGTATGTGTGTGTATTTGTATATATCCATATGCATGTGTGTGTATCTGTATAATATATATGTGTGTGTGTGTGTGTGTGTGTAGGTCTGGTGAAGGCTCCACTGAAGCGCTCGCGCTCCACGGCGGACGGCCAGGACGAGGAGAGTCAGGAGGGCCTGCAGGAGCAGCTGCTGGAGTCAGGAGCAGAGGAGGAGCAGAAGACCGACAACACCACACTACTGCGCCTCCTGGAGGAGGGAGAGAAGGTGCGTGTGTCTGTGTCTGTGTCTGTGTCTGTCTGTTGATCCATGTGTATGAGTGGGCCTCTGTGAATGTGTGTGTCCCACACATGAAATCTGCAACAATGTCAGATAAAACAATCTGAAGAAGACGCTGTCTATGAAATTGACTTTGTGTATGTGTTCGAAAGAGACACCATCCTCCTTTGAGAGATGGAGGTCTGTCTGTATGTGTGTGTGTCTCTACAACTTTCTCCATTTATCTTTCTTTGTGTGTGTGTGCGTGTGTGTGTGTGTCTGAGACAAAGATTCATCAGGACTCACACTCCTCCCATCCGTCTTCCCATCAGAGACCGTGTGTCTGTCTGTATCTGTCTCATCTGTATGAGTGTGCGTCACAGGGACTGTGCCTGTTCCCAGAGTTGCCCCTCACACAGCGTGCTGGGGCAGTACTGGCTGGTGCTGTGCCCGTGCTCTACCCTCTCATCTTCACACTGATGCAGCACACTCAGAGAGACTCCAAACAGTCACACACAGACACACTCACAGCAGAGCTCCACGATCCACGATACAAACCCCCCCCCCCCCCCCCCCCCAACCAACACCACACACATACACCCCCCCCCCCCAACACACACACACACACACACACACAGTTACTCACACACAAACACATATACACACACACAGTTCTCTTTAACAAGCAGCACAAATAGGTCGGCCTGGTTCAAAAACACCCACTGTTCTTTTTCAAGAGAGGCCAAACTCACAGCACAGCTACAGTAAATGCACAGGAGGAATGTGTGTCTGCGTCTGATTCTTCTTGAGAAATAGTGGAGCAACCATCAGAAACCCATGTGGGAACGGACCAGACTGTCTCTCTCTGGGAGAGCCATATGAGTGAGATCAAAGGCACCCATGTGAGGAGAGGCAGTGGCCCAGTCCAGTGCACTGATGGGAGGCCCGGCGCAGGCTTAAGACCCTCATATGACTCACACACTGGAGTGGTTCTCAGTCATTTAACCCCATGATGCACCACGCAGCCGTAAAGACAGAGAAAACTAACCTAGTGTTAATATCTAAATCAAATAAGTGTTAATAATATCACTATGCTGCTTAGAGATGTGAGCAATTACTGTCTAGGCTTTTTTTCCATCTCCAGCTGTGAGGTAATGTCGATGGAAGACGTGCACTGTGGGCTTTGAATTGATGGTTGTGTGTGTGTCTGTGTGTGTGTGTGTGTGTGTGTGTGTGTGTGTCCTCAGATCCAGCACATGTACCGATGTGCGCGCGTCCAAGGCCTGGACACCAGCGAAGGCCTGCTGCTCTTTGGCAAGGAGCACTTCTACGTCATCGACGGCTTCACAATGACCGTCACCCGCGAGATCCGCGACATTGAGACGCTCCCGCCCAAGTAAGACACACCTGTGCTTACTGCTGTGTTGTCATTGTGCACTCGAACACACACACACACACACACACACACACACACACACACACACACACACACACATTGCCATTGGTAGTTGTAGGTATAGAGTGCACAGAGTTAAATATATTGGATGATCACACAGAATTGACACACACAGCAGAGTCTGTGTCTTCCATAAGGCTATGCCTCCTATAACTGTCTGAAGGTCAGACACTATTGATTTGGTCCCTGATGCATTAGCCTAGTCCAGTGGATCTATTTATACACAAGACCTTTCCTGAAGCCCTCAGATGTCTCACAACAGGGTTCATTGAATAGAGTAGTGTGAGTTTGTTAATCTCTGTGTGTGTTTTTGCATATTTGAATGTGTATGTTTGTGTGTGTGTTCCTGTGTGTATTTTCCATGCTTTGTGTGTTTGCATCCAAATATTTCTTGTGCGATAACATTGCATTAATTTTTTTTCCTGTCTCTGTACGTGTGTGTGTGTGTGTGTGTGTGTGTGTGTGTGTGTGTGTGTGTGTGTGTGTGTGTGTGTGTAGCTTGCATGAGCCAATCATTCCCAGAGGAGCACGTCAGAGCCAAAGTATGCTAAAGAGGACCTGCAGCATTTTCGCCTACGAGGACATCAAGGAGGTGCACAAGCGCCGCTACCTGCTGCAGGTGAGAGAGGAACACACACATACACACACACACACACACACACACACACACACATATATAAACACACACTTACACAAGCCAGACCACCTCAGTGCCCATCTGTTTCAGTCCCAGTAACATTCCCTCTTGTGTTGTTTTTCTAGCCAATGGCAGTCGAGGTGTTCTCCGGTGACGGACGAAATTACCTGCTGGCGTTCCAGAAAGGAGTACGCAATAAAGTCTACCAGAGGTACTGTATGCTGTTTGGATGCGCACGTCTACCGTACTGTACATGAACAAGCATGAAGAGTTAAAGAGCCGTAAGAGCTTAATTGTGCCCGTTCTCTGGCAGGTTCTTGGCAGTCGTGCCCTCCCTCGCTGACAGCTCTGAATCTGTGTCCGGTCAGAGGCCCAACACCAGCGTGGAGCAGGGGTGAGCATCGTCCTGCCAAATAACAAACATGTCTCACGTATTACACGGCAAAGTGTGTTGTGTTCGGCCCTCAGTGCTGCCCTCTAAGGTCTCATTGTGTCCTCTCTCCAGCTCGGGACTCCTCAGTACCCTGGTGGGAGAGAGATCCGTCACCCAGAGATGGGAGGTGAGTTCAGGAACCGGCAATGCGGTTAATCCAGCAAACGTGGTCATTTAATCCAGATTTGTGTATTAGAGTTTAAATTAGCATCAATGGATATGAATGACCTGTGCAGTTCTGCCCCGATTAAGGGGTCCTGCTACTGTGTTTCTCCTGAGTCTGTCATTTTTAAGTGTCATCCATTGTGGTTTCTCCCTATCAGCGAGGAGAGATCAGTAATTTCCAGTACCTGATGCATCTCAACACTCTGGCTGGACGCTCCTACAATGACCTGATGCAGTACCCAGTCTTCCCCTGGATCCTGGCTGAATATGATGCTGAGGTAACATCTGCAGTTAATACCTAGGATCTAGTTAACACCGTGGTTTATAACTACTCGATAGTTAATAACTCTTTGTAATCTACTGTAAGATGTGATCCATGTTAACTGTATTAGCCTTCATGAAGGCATCCTTATTGAATCACTCACGTAAATCCCACAGGAGCTGGACCTGACCAACCCAAAGACATTCCGCAATCTATCCAAGCCCATGGGCGCCCAGACAGACGACCGGCTCATCCAGTACAAGAAGAGGTTCAAGGACTGGGAAGATCCCAATGGTGCGCCAGCTTGTGTCTCTCTCTCTCTCACTCACTCACTCACTCACTCACACACACACACACACACGTAGCTACCATCTGCTGCCATTTCAAAATGTGTCTTATCACAATGTTAAAGTGGGTCTGATTGTTTGTTTGTTTGTGTGTGTATGTGTTTACCCCTCAGGTGAGACTCCTGCCTATCACTATGGCACTCACTATTCCTCAGCCATGATCGTGGCGTCCTACCTGGTGAGGATGGAACCCTTCACCCAGATCTTCCTGCGCTTACAGGTGAGACCACACCACTCCAGGGACCACCGACACTGGCTGAACACTGTTTAAACACCTACAATATAGTAGCTTTTGTTACTGTAACCACTTGTATGAGACTACAACAATGCCCAAAAATACTTCTGGTCTATCTATATGAAGTCAGGCGGTGGTAGCGTATTGACTAAGGAGCTGGGCTAGTATGCAGTAGCCTAAAAAAAGTTGGTGATTCAATAACCGGCTCCACTTAAGCAAAGAACTTAATGGCCCTTGTAATATAGTTGACATATGTAAGTCACTTTGGATAAAAGTGTCTGCTAAAAGAATCAACGCAAATGTAATGCCTGGGAGGCTGTTGTAGTGTTCAGCATCTCCTGAGTGTGTGTTGTGTTTTTAAGGCTGTTGTAGTAGGGTTCAGCATCTCCTGAGTGTGTGTTGTGTTTTTAAGGCTGTTGTAGTAGGGTTCAGCATCTCCTGAGTGTGTGTTGTGTTTTTAAGGCTGTTGTAGTAGGGTTCAGCGTCTCATGCGTGTGTGTGTTGTGTTTTTAAGGCTGTTGTAGTAGGGTTCAGCATCTCCTGAGTGTGTGTTGTGTTTTTAAGGCTGTTGTAGTAGGGTTCAGCATCTCCTGAGTGTGTGTTGTGTTTTTAAGGCTGTTGTAGTAGGGTTCAGCGTCTCATGCGTGTGTGTATTGTGTTTTGTTTGTGTTTATCTTTGTAGTTCAGGGCGACTAGCAAACAAGCACAGCTGGACTGTTTTTTATGAGCAGCTATAGTTTACGAGTTTAAAATACTTCTTGTATGTTTGTGTATTTTGGACCACATAATGCAGTTATTTATGTTTTTTGTGGGTATGAATATATTTCTAGTATGGTTGTCTGTTTTTTGTTTTGTTTTGAGTTATAAAATATTAAAACAGCGGTGCAGTAGACCACATAAACTATGGGAAAAATGGACTTCTACTATGCACTTTATTTCTGTCTGCTGATGTATAAACAGTTAGGCAATCCAATACACTGACACACACACGCTCACACACACACACACACACACACACACACACACACGCGCACACACACACACACACGTTGCAAAAACAGAAAGTTCCTCACCCGCTCTGATGCCTCTGTTTCTGTTTGGCCATGGTTGCAGGGAGGTCATTTTGATCTGGCTGACCGGATGTTCCACAGCGTGAGGGAAGCCTGGCTGTCTGCCTCCAAACACAACATGGCCGACGTCAAAGAGCTCATCCCTGAGTTCTTCTACCTCCCAGAGTTTATGCTCAACTCCAATAACTTTGACCTAGGTTAGATGCCTGTCCACACTCCTCTAGGACCACACACACACACACACACACACACACACACACACACACACACACACAAACAAACACACACTTTCTCTCTCTACTGAGTGTGTGTGAGGTCTCTTTGGTCTAAGTGTGTGTTGTATACTGGTAATCTCTGCAGGCAGCAAACAGAATGGCACTAGGCTGGGAGACGTGATTCTGCCTGCCTGGGCTAAAGGAGACCCGCGCGAGTTCATCCGCGTGCACAGACAGGTGGGCACCACCAGCCTCCTCTCATGCTCTCACACAGGCCTCTTGGGCTGCATGCATTCCATATATACGAGCTTTATTTACTATTATAAATGTATAATCTGATGGTATCATGAGTACACATTTGATAGTAAGTAATAAATATATTGCCGCCTTATAGCCTCACAGTTCTTTTAATTCAAATAACTGACCTTTTGTAATACATTGAACCTACAGTATTAAAGACAATACCTCTCTCCCTCTCTCTGTCCAGGCCCTGGAGTGTGACTATGTGAGTGCCCACCTGCATGAGTGGATTGACCTGATCTTCGGCTACAAGCAGCAGGGGCCTCCGGCCGTGGAGGCGGTGAACGTGTTCCACCACCTCTTCTACGAGGGCCAGGTGGACATCTACAACATCAACGACCCGCTTAAGGAGACCGCCACCATCGGCTTCATCAACAACTTTGGTCAGATCCCCAAACAGGTACGTTTTGGAACGGAGCGAAGCTAAAGTAGGGAGAAGCTGATGTCATCTCTAGTGTCTTTCTGCAAGAACAGCCTCAGGAAAAGGAAGGGACTTCAGGCTTGTCTGATCACCACGCCAGAGAGTGTTAACTTGTAGTAGCCTGCTCACTGTCATAACTGTCTTGTTTCTGGACAGTTAGGACACCGCAATATCCACGGTGATGCTATGCCTCATCAAACCTGTCTGAAGTCTGTTAGGAAGATTGGGGCAAAACAGGAGTCAAGCCAGAAAGGCTTTTTCTAGATTTAGATTTCTTTTCTAGACCTGTCTGTTCTGTACAACATTATCTGTTTTAGACTTAAGCAAAGAGACACGTCTGGTGTCTTGCGTCTGGCGTCTTTCGATACCATTGTTTGTTTACGTGTGTGTGTGTGTGTGTGTGTGTGTGTGTGTGTGTGTGTGTGTGTGTGTGTGTGTGTGTTCTCAGCTTTTTAAGAAGCCCCACCCTCCCAAGCGAGTGCGTGGCCGTGCCAATGGTGAACCAGCAAGTGTGCCAGCTTCTCTCAGTGCCAACACTGACAAGATCTTCTTCCATCACCTAGACAACCTGCGGCCCTCCCTGGCCCCAGTCAAAGGTAACTACCCCCCCCCCCCCAGCTCTGGTTTACTCATCTCTCTACTGATGCCATGCTAGTGTGCTCCAGAGAGAGAGAGTTGCATGTCTTGTTCCCCTTGCATTCTCTTGTGTTGTTTAGTTGTGTTTTATTATCAATATATAAACTGTTACAATGCCATTTTAAGCCACTTCTGATGGGGTTACTTCTGTTAAGGTGCAATTTGATTCATTTTTTTTTGTTGATGCATGACTACAAGCTTCTCCTGAGGTCAGTACCAAGAGAAACACTGCCCAGCCCGAGTTGTTTTTTAAACGGGTATTTAATAAAGCTGAAGGCCGGCCCTGTTGGGCACAATTAGAGCGTGGCTGTCTGTGAGGGTGACACTGGAGGCAGAGGCAGGAGCTGTGTGTGTGTGTGTGTGTGTGTGTGGGCGGGCTCTGCTCTGCGGTTGTTCTGTGGAGCTGTCTGCTCTCTCTGAACTTTGATCTCTATGTTGTTGTTTTGTTAACCAGGACACTGCAGCATCACTGAAATGAACTCATTCTCTCTCTATGTGTGTGTGTGTGTGTGTGTGTCCCAGAGCTGAAGGACCCTGTGGGGCAAATTGTGTGCACTGATAAGGGCATCCTGGCGGTGGAGCAGAATAAGGTCCTGGCCCCGCCCGTCTGGAACAAGACGTTCGCCTGGGGCTACGCAGACCTCAGCTGTCGCCTGGCCAACTACGAGTCCGACAAGGTCAGAGACCCTGTGTGTGTGTGTGTGTGTGTGTGTGTGTGTGAAAAAGACTGCCAGCATGCACAGATTGCACACACACACATACTGTACACACACACATCCACACTGCTTTAGTACACACACACAAACACATTGTGACTTAACATCCTAACTTTGCTTCACTTCAGCAGTTAGCTAAAGGAATGCTGCTGTCAGATCAGCCGTAAACACCTGCATCACGCGTTGCCTGGGCCCCATTCTGATCCTAGAACTGCTCTCACCCAGAGGACGAGCAGAGAGGGGGGGGGGGGGGGGGTCGGGTGTGGTGGGAGGCAGAGATGTCGCAGTGGTAGTGGTGTTTATGAGATTTGCTGTGAATACCAGAGCTGTTTGAGTGGTTTATTTGCTGTTGCAGTGCAACAGTGCCATCTAGTGGTGATATGGCATATTGGAAAAGGTAAATAACTTGGACCCAAAATTTGCTCTGCATCTAATGGAATATTTTAAATAGATAGAGGGAACTGATGAGAATACTATCACAATTAACACACCATTTACACCAAATATGCCGCAGTTCTTGCACACACAGTGTATCAGTTAGCTGGTAGAGAGCAGTAGAGGAATCTACTGTCACTTAGTGTGTCTACTGAAACAATAGAAGGTAAGAGGAAAGGCTTGTTTGTTCAGAGTGGTTGACTGTGAGTTCTGTGTCGCCCCCTATAGGCGGTGATTGTGTATGAGTGTTTGTCGGAGTGGGGCAAGATCCTGTGTGCCATCTGCCCCGACCCCAAGCTGGTCATCACCGGAGGGACCAGCACGGCCATCTGTGTGTGGGAGACCGGCACATCCAAAGAGAGAGCCAAGACCCTGGCCCTCAAACAGGTGAACGTCGGCCAAGAATACACACACACACACACACACACACAGATACTCACACACACACAGATACTCACAGATGAGAAAGCCTCCAATACCCCCACATACATAGGGTCAAATACCTTCAAATGCAAATACACACATTCACACACACGTACAGTCACAGATTTGAAATGCATTGATCAGATAATATAGGACATACTGTATATGGATGTTAGCACATGCTAATTAAGATTGCAATCAGAGAGTTATTCGAAGCTCTTGACTGAATCATATACAGATTCTACACATTGAAAATATTGGTTAACACATATTATGGGGTTCTGTTGTGAGCATATATATTTCATGCTGTTCCATACTGTAAATATTCTGCTTCTCAAGTCATCACTCTTTTAACTGGCCTGTGTGTGTGCGTGTGTGTGCGTGTGTGCGCGTGTGTGCGTGTGTGTGTCTGCGTGCGCGTTCAGGCTCTGTTGGGCCACACCGACGCGGTGACCTGCCTGACGGCGTCCTCGGCGTACCACATTGTGGTCAGCGGCTCTCGGGATCGCACCTGCATCATCTGGGACCTCAACAAGCTGGCCTTCATCACCCAACTCAGAGGCCACCGCGCGCCCGTGTCTGCCCTCTGCATCAACGAGCTCACTGTGAGTGTAGTCACACACACACACACACACACACACACACACACACACACACACACACCGCACATACACACTTACCCATTATTGTCTAGCTCAGAGGCCACTGTGTTCCAGTGTGGCAGTCCTGCATATGTATGTACATATTTATGTACATACACACATATCCACTTGTGTACACACACACACACAGACACACACACACACACACACATGATCAGAGTCATATGCAGACATATGCATATGTCTTTTCATCATGCACACGTTCTTGTGCAAAGCTGCAGATGTACAAATCCTAACAGCTTGTATTTGTGACACACATACCCACACGTATGCACCCGCCGGAACAGATTCACACACGGCAGTCTGCAGCCACAAAGGGGAAGCCCAGCGCTTCAGTGCAGTTCTAGAACAACCAGCGGCCAACTGCTAGTGGTTCAACAATACCTCAGTAGTTGACTCATAAACAGTAGTACCATGTACCATGTAGTGACCTGTTACTGTTGGTTTGGCAATACCACAGCAACAGAGATATTACAGCCACCTCAGTGCAGTTCCCCTCTGGAGTTTGCACCATCTCAACACTACTGCTGCTCACAGACTTCCGACTTACTGTCAGACTTGAGCAAAAGGAACAAGTGACACTGTTTATGCAGATGTTTTTATTCTGAAATATACCAGAGAGCTCTACATGTCAGAATGCAGTACAACAAAATAGAATGTTGGGAGAAAAAAAAAAACACTAAAAGCAATCAAAGGCAATTTCTGTGAGATTAAAAGTGTGTTTGTATGCTTCTCTTGTGTGTGCTTTTGCTGTTTGTTTGTGTGTGTGTGTGTGTGTCTGTGTTTGTGCGCCTGTGTGTTTGTGTGTGTGTGTGTGTGTGTGTGTGTGTGCGTGCGTGCGTGTGTGATGCTACGCAGGGTGATATTGTGTCATGTGCGGGCACCTACATCCACGTGTGGAGCATTAATGGCAGCCCCATCGCCAGCACCAACACCTTCACCGGACGCAGCCAGCAGATCCTGTGCTGCTGCGTCTCCGAGATGAACGAGTGGGACACACAGAACGTCATCGTCACCGGACACTCCGACGGCGTTGTCAGGGTAACATACAAACACCTTTTCTGACGAACCTGCTGCTGATAAACACATTTTGAATCTGGGGTCAAGTTAATAAAAACATGTTCTAAAACTAGAAATAAGCTCCTGTGTTTCTTTGTATTCTACTCATTATGAACGAGACAATTACCGGAAATGTTCTGATAGCCCAGTTCAGTTTGGTTATGTAAAGTTTGGTGAAAACATCCTGTCCGTTAGTTGATGTTGATGCTTCCCTTGTGTCATTTCTTGGCTTGTATAATTAGCAATTTCAGACAGGACAGATATAGATTTGGGATTTAATGCTGAACGTAATGCTGGAGGGTAAAACTACTTTTCTCCTTTTCCAGTTTTGGAGGATGGAGTTCCTACAAGTCCCAGAAACCCCTGCTCCAGAGCCTGTGGAGCCTCCCGAAGTGAACGACTGCTGTGGAGAGGAGAAGATGGGTAAGCAGCACCCCTCCTCCACCCTCATGAACACCGCACCCTGCTGTCAAACATGACTCAGCAGTTTCACTGCACCTGCCAGTGAGCTGCAAGAACCCAAGTCAGCATTTACAATATTTCAGAGGAAGCCCTTAGCTTTTCAGTGGCACAGTGCCTTCAAATATGACTTGGTATTTTTTTCTTGAACCATGCTAATAGGTTTGGGGTAAACCATGTCTCAGCAATTCTACATGTGAACGTGCCTGTTGTCAGGAACTGTGTTGTAGATGGGCTAGCGCAGAGTTCTGATTCCTGGAAACCATGACTTGGCAATTCTGAAATGGCAGCACAGAGTTCTGAATGGTGCGGGTGGGGCAACGAGAGCTGCCCAGTGTGTTTCTGGTCATGCGAGAAACATCGACCTGTTTTTCACCAGTCATGCAGTGCACCTTGCAGACTGGTTTGCTGGACAGAGCTGCACCTCTCTCTTTTCATCTTACACTAGTGTCCTGTGTAGGCATCTGCGTCTGCTGTGTAACCGCACCTTAACTGTGTCCTCTGTTTTACTGTGTGCGTGTGTGTGTGTGTGTGTGTGTGTGTGTGTGTGTGCGTAGCCACAGAGGGCCGTGAGACCCAGGTGGAGGAGAGCAGCGAGTCCGAGGGCGAGGAACAGAGCGTCAGCGCTGCCGGCAGCAACGGCGAGCCCAAGCCCAGTCCCGCCCACAACAACCACGCCGCTCCCGCCCCTGCCCCCAACACCCGGCCCCAACGGCCCGCACCCCGGGCCACGGCCTCCTGGTCAATGGACAGCAGCTCGGAGGACTCGCGCCGCTGGTCCGACACGCTCAGCATCGACGAGAAGGACGGCTTTGTCTTCGTCAACTACTCCGAGGGCCAGGGGCAGGGGCAAGGCAGGCCAGGGCAGCCCCCACACCCCCCACACCCCAACCCCCATCCCCACCCCCACCACCACCCCGGTCAGAGCGCCGTGCCACAGCCCCTGCAGCCCAGCACCATGGAGGCCCGGCCCTACAACAAGCTCAGGCCAGGTACCACTCACACTGGCCACCACACATCCCAACCTACATAGCACACCTAAACACAAACACACATGACCGTGTTGGGGAAGTAGGTGTTACCAGTTACCACACATTAAATGTTGTTTGGCCATAAATTAAATGTTGTTTTGGCAACAAATTTAGCACAAATTAAATTTTGTTTTGGCTTTTTGAATAAGAAAATTGACGGGTCTTTGAGAGCGATATCCACATTAGATCTGTAGTTGACTCTCTTTAAAATTTGAGAATGCTACAATGCTTAGTAATACTGTGTGGGTATTACCACGTAGCAATTTAGCTCATCACTGCTGTCGTGTTAGCACCTTGTTGTGCATCAGTTAATACCAGAGGTGAAAAAAAGTATGAAAATATTGTACTCAAGTAAAAGTACCAATACCTTGATGAAATATTACTCAAGTACAAGTTAAAATACCGATCTGAAAATGTACTCAAGTAAAAGTAAAAAGTAGTTAATTTAAAATGTACTTTAAGTAAAAGTTACTTAGTTAGTTTTTTTTTGTTGGGGGGGGGGGGGGGTGAGTGGGTACCAGAATAACCAGTTTTACCAGAATAACCAGTTTTACCAGAGACTTTCTAATGAGGAGATACAGCACTCAAACAATCCTCCATAGTAATGCATGGGGTTAGTTTGTAACGCCAATATGGCAGTTGTCTACACATATCACAACCCTTCCGCGGCAAAACGTTGACATGTGAATACATTGAGCCAATCATGTGGTGTGTTGTAAAATACATTGAGCCAATCATGTGGTGTGCTGTGAAGACATTGTGCCAATCATCTGTTGTGATCTCGCTGCTGGAGCAAGAATGGTGTCGTGAAGCCTTACGCACACGCATTTCTGCCGAAATAGATGCACGATAAGTGCCCAAAAAGTGTTGCAATATGGCCGCCGAGTGGAGGTACTTGCCTGATAAGGATGTTGAGAAATGGAGATCTATGTGAAAAATCACCGGAGTTCTCCTTTAAGTTTGAGCAGTAGTTGATTTTCAAAGTTAGTTGCACTCATCCTTGGGTCGCTTTGCAGTGAACAGTAATCCAGCACAACTGAAAAGCCCCTCACAGGCAGCTGAGGCAGGCAGGCCAATGTTGAGTTGCAGAGAGTTTTTTTTATATTTGGAAACGAGCAGAAGGTTCAGCAGATTAAAGGGCGTCGAACTGGGGGGGGGGAAGTGGGAAGTATAGGGCAATGGAGGAGAGGGCCCTTGAAAAGTGGAATACAGGGGGCACAACATTTTCATCAGGCATTAGTAATAACTCAGGTAATCCACACATAAAAAATCCAAACAACTCCATAAGTAGAGTCATGTGTAATAAAGTGGAATAACACAGGGAAAAAGTATTGAACACGCTAAGAAAAAGCACTAAGGGAAGGAACGAGCTGGAATCTGTAAGTAGTTAGAGAGTAGTTATCCTTTCTATCTGCGCAAATTAATATAAGCTTGGTTAGTAGCTTACATATTGATGGGCTATAAAAAGGTTTTTCATTACCAAGGTGTCACACAAGAAACATTTCATGATGGATAAAAGCAAAAAGCTCTCCCAAGACCTTTGCAACTTTATTGTTGCAAAACATATCAATGAAACTGGTTACAGATGCATTTCAAAACTTCAGAATCTTCCAGTAAGCAGCATGGGAGCCATTATCACCAAGTGGAAGAAACATCACTGCATCATCAACCGGCACAGGGCACAGGATCTCCTCGCAATATTTCTGACCAGGGAGTCAGAAGGATAGTCAATTCCAAGAGCCAAGGACCACTCGGAGAAAGCTCCAGAAAGACTTGAAGGCAGCCAATTCAATTAAATTCAATTAAACAGTTCTGGAAGTAATCTGGAACTAAAGATCAGGATTCACAAGAGGGACCCCTGGAATCTGTTTAGAACAATGGACCAAAATCACACCTGATACTGCGACTAATAAGTTTTGTCATACAGGAAATGTCTTGAAGCTGTCTTTACAAACAAAGGCTTTTCCACAAAGTATTGAAGAAATTTCAGTAGGCACATTCAATACTTTTTTCCTGTGTCATTCCACTTTAATACAAAACTCTTATGTTTGGATTTTTTATATGTGTGTTAATATAATGTGTGGTGAAAATTTCGAATAGACTCACTGGAAGTTTAGGCTAATTACTGAAAAAAAAATTAAGCGTTCAATACTTATTTCCACCATATATTTATTTTACCTGAATATTTTAACTTCCCAATTAAATGTAAAAATGAATGTCAGACGAAATGTAAAGTTGCTAAAGAGCTAAATGGTTTAGTCCACCTGCACGATTCATAAGGTAGTCTATCTTTTGTTTATTTAGTTGAGCATCGCTAGTAGTGGACCGCTAATTGTTGTGCTGCTGGTGCAATGTCTTTCTAACCTGACCCTAGCCAGATGAATTTCGTTCCGCTTATCTCCGCCTAGCTTCACTCACATCCATCTGGGACCTCTTCCAATGAGAGTGATTTCTGCAACCGACTTTATGGTTCAGCCAATCAGGACGCAGGGCGGGAGTTTCATAGATGTGACATAGCGTAGAAGCGACTGTGAGACTGTTATTAGCGTCACGGGTTGGCTTCGATGTGAGTGGTTGAAGTAGCACGTCAATAGATGACGGACAAGTGGCTTATTCAATCATATGCAAGCGTTTTTGATTAGGCCCAGCCTTCTGAAGCAACACTTCAATGGATCGGTTCCAGATGGATGAGTGGAGCTAGGCGGAGCGAAATTCATCTGGCTAGGGTCAGGTTAATGTCTTTCTCCAAGAAAGCCAAGTCAGGTTACTAAAAACAAAGGCCAAAACAGGAAAAAGAGAGACATCAAAATGAGGGGAAACAACTGCTAATGAACTTCTTTCCAAAGAAAGGTGAGCACAAACGTCAAAACACGAAATCCCATGGTGTTTGCTTGAATATCTCCGCAATCATTGGTGCTAAAACGAACTGAGACAACCCATTGGAATAGCGGAAAATACACTTTCATAGGTTAGGCTAATCTGATGCATCTTGTGATCCAGCTCCATCTCCATTACTTTCAGAAAGACTGCATGGCGTCAGCTTGATTCATGTCCTTTTGTAGGCTACATGCTGATCATTATCACTAGGCTAGTGGTTTAGGGCGCGATTTTTTTTTCTCTCCCTTTCTGTTTTCGTTAGTCTTAACTTTTTTTTTTACTCAAGTAATGGATGGGATTTTTGATGTAGCGAAGTACAATACTTCACTCAAAAAGTAATCAAGTAAAATTTAAAATACCGATTTTATAAACTACTTAAAAAATACAAAAAAACACAGAAAAACTACTCAATACAGTAACGTGAGTAAATGTATTTCGTTACTTTCCACCTCTGGTTAATACATAGCAGTAAGTTTGTAACCCTATTTGAAATCTCCTGCAGACTTTGTAGCATACCTGTCAACACTCCCGTTTTTCCCGGGTTTCTCCCGTATTTCAAGGTCATCTCCCAGCACCCTCCCGTTTTGTTATTTCTCCCGGAAAACTCCCGTAATTTGCATGGCCATCAAACTTCATTTTAAAATCATTTATGCATTCAGGTTGCCAGATTGTGTATGAAATACACCCTACACATACACGATCACTTAGTTTCAATTTCAACCGTTTTGTCATAGGCTAAAACCTGGCAACCCAAAACCCAAATAAGGAAGCGGGTGCCAACTGCGCAGCCTGAGTCTCGTCGTAAGCAAGCGGGCTAGATGAATGGCCTACTCCAGAACTAGCTGTTGTGAAATTGTTGGGAATTTAATTGATTAACACATCACATAAACTGTTATTGAGTGTTGTTGATACACTGAACTTGTTCCCTCGGAACCAAATCTGACAGCAAGCAGTTTTGGAAGTAGGCTGCAGGCAGGCAGCTGGTGGATACATAACTGGCATGCGTAAGGTAAAAGCAACGACCGAAATGCAGTGTTGAAACACGTGTATGAAACGTATTAAATATGCAAACACAGATCCGGTATAAACACTGACCCCCCCCCCCCCTCCCGTTTTTGGAAAGCTAAATGTTGACAGGTATGCTTTGTAGTTGAGTTTTTGTATTGTTTGACAATGGCAGCAAAATTATGCTTGAATAAACCACAAATGGATTTGAAACTAATGTTCCTGAAAATGCTAAATACCTGTCCGGGTGAGTCTGCTCATCCAGAAGGGAACAGGGCGACTTTTCCATTTATTGATTCATTATGCTTTTGTATAGAGTGACTGGCAGTTCACTGGGCCCATGCATATGCATGGCAATGTAATGGCTCCCCAGGCAATTCAAATTTCCCACAGCGTAGTTGACAGCGTTCGCTTCTCGGCAGATGTGCTGACGGGCTCTTATTGAACTGTTGATCAAAGCCCGGAGAAGTCCAAAAAGCGACCGTCCTTGCATTATTATGAGACTTGGCAGAAACCCAAGTGGTGCTAGCGATGGATTGGGACACCCCACTGAGCTAACGCGTCTGTCTCCAGCATCTTCAATCAGAGATTTTACAGGACCTCATGTCTGCCATTTCAACAGTCCATCGGTATTTCATCATATGGAGTCCCACTGGAGTTCACAAGACTCATTTTGTTTTTGTTATATTGTTATATTCATGTGATGAAAAGCATCCACAGGTAGACAATATATATATAAAATAAACGGTAACACTTTACTTGACAGTATGGACACAAGAGTGCCATGACACTGTCATGAACACATGACACTGTCATGACACATGAACCCTAACCCTAATCCTAACTCTAACTTGTTATGACAAAAACCGAATGTCACTTAATAACAGAAGCGTTATGTCATAAACCTTTATGACTTGTTTATGACATGTTCATGACATGTTCATGACAGTGTCATGTCACTTTTTTTTTAAAGTATATTTTTGGGCTTTTTATGCCTTTAATGTGACAGGACAGTAGAGAATGACAGGAAGTGAGTGGGAGAGAGTCGGGGTGGGATCCGGAAATGACCGGCGTACAGTACAGTGCAGGTGCCCCAGCCAGTTGCGCCAGCCAGTTGCGTCTTATGTCGATACTGTCAAGTAAAGTGTAACTGAATGAATAAACAGGTAAATAATCGACCTGAGAGTGAATGAATGCGGAGGTATTGAGTTTGAGCTCTTCTGTACGACTATATTACTATGTGTGTGTGTGTGTGTGCCGTTGTGCTCATGGGTTGAGTGTTGTGGTGGTGCTGAGAGTGCAATGGGTGGGAGCTGCTTGTGTGTGCGCGTGCCAGCGCTTGTTTGGTATCTGACCGGTAGCCGCTGCGCTCTTTCTCTGTGTGTCCTCTGACGACAGGCTACAGATGGGAGCGACAGCTGGTGTTCCGGAGCAAGCTCACTATGCACACCGCCTTCGACCGCAAGGACAATGCCCACCCGGCGGAGATCACTGCGCTCGCCATCTCAAAGTAAGTGGTGTGTGTGTCTGTGTCTGTGTGTGTGTGTGAGACCAGAGAGATATGGAGATGTTAAGAAGAATAGAATCCCAGTGTCTCTCTCTGTGTTAAATGTGCTTTTGGTATCTAGTTAAGTATGGGTGATGAGTATGGCACGGGTGAGGACAGACTTATTCTTGTTTGAGAATTGTGAGTGACTAATTGAGAGTGACTGTGAGTGAGTGAGAGTGTGTGTGTGTGAGAAACAGAGTGACG
Source organism: Alosa sapidissima (assembly GCF_018492685.1). Lineage (NCBI taxonomy): Eukaryota > Metazoa > Chordata > Actinopteri > Clupeiformes > Clupeidae > Alosa > Alosa sapidissima. Next base: position 14,329,244 of record NC_055964.1, read on the forward strand.
GCATAAACCAAATGTCCTCGGGGACCGCGTGTAAATGTGATTTTGCTCCAAGGGCATCCATCACTCTGGTGTGTATTTATTAAATTGTCACGCTGGCTGGAGGAGGCTGCCACTGCCACGCCACGAGCTCTGCAGCAGCATCTGCTCACGACAGGACCAGGACCACACTCACCTGATGACTAACAGCTCCATCTGCCCCTCTGTCTCTCTGTGTGTGTGTGTGTGTGTGTGTGTGTGTGTGTACGTACGTGTGTGTGAGAGAGAGAGATAGAGAGGTTGCATGTTGTCCAGCAGTTATGTGAGTGGGTGGGGGTGTAAGGGCATTTGTGTGAGCTGTCATCTACAGCAAGTTCCTGGAGAGAGTGTGTGTGTCTGTGCGTGCGTGCGTGTGTGTGTGTATGTGTGATCGTCTTCTCTGTCCTGGGGATGCATGTGAACTCTAGATGAGGTATACACATGGGTGCTCACATGCTAATGCCTCTGTGTGTGTGTATGTGTATGTGAAGACATAGGCCTCGTGTGTGTACATATGTGATTATGTGCGCTCTCATCTTCCTCCTCTCTTTCTTCCTCCTCCTCCTCGCGCTGCTCAGGGACCACAGCAAGATCCTGGTGGGTGACGGGCGCGGGCGCGTCTTCAGCTGGTCGGTGAGCGAGCAGCCAGGCCGCTCGGCCGCCGACCACTGGGTGAAGGACGAGCAGGTGGACAGCTGCTCCGGCTGCACCGTCCGCTTCTCCCTCACCGAGAGACGCCACCACTGCAGAAACTGCGGACAGCTCTTCTGCCAGAAGTAAGAAACATGCATTAATCAATTATGTGGTAGACTAACATTTATACTACCGGTATGTACTTTGAATGAGGGTAAGCAAGTAGAGCAAAGTAGGTGTTATGAATTAATCATGATTCAAATCCTTCAGCTATATGTACCATTATACAAAAAGAAACATACACATGTTGCCCCAGCATGTGATGCTCTAGGACATATTAAAGGTCTAGTCCTCATTTCTGGTGCCCTCATCATGCCCCAAGTACACGGCTATAGAGACTAGATTCTGTTGTTTTTTTAATAATTAAAGGCATTCTCATCATTTTCTATTCATCCATCACTGAAGATGCTTACACAACCCAGGATCCGTGCCATGGAGCCAAAAGTTCCTCATCCCTTGGAAAAGCATCAGGTCTGCTTGACTCCTGGGAAATGTAGGACTGGCTTTGTGATGAGTAGTCTAGCAGGACTCTGTTTCACCCGCTCTCCAACAAACTCCTCTTGAGCCATTCACAGAGCTGGGCCGCCTGAGGCCTGGAAGGCTAGTATTCCACCCCCAGGTGGACAGCCAAGGGGAAGTCGTATGAAACAGGGCCTATTAGTCTAGTCTAGTGCATACCATAACCCGCGGTTCAGGTATAACAGTCAGCTCTTGTAGCAAGGGTAGAAAAAGTAGCGTTCTGGTGTGTTAGTATGTGGCTTGTACTCTCTAGTACGGGAGCTAAAACAGAGGTAAATATGTACTGTTTCTAGTAGTAAAACAGAGGTAATGTCCTGTGCTGCTTATTGTGTTTAGTGTGCAAGCATACATGTATAAGCATCTATTGTCTGAATTCAGTCCATGTGGAGGTGCTATAGTAAAGCAGTAGGATAAAGTGCAGCTTTAGTCTGGAGTTGGAATTGCCCACAGGAGAGGTGGTGATGTAGTGCTTGGGCTGTAGTTGAGGAAATGTGATTGTCTAGACCTGGAGTGCTGCTGATGCAAGAAAAGCAGTATGCCAGCAAAGGCAGTAGTGCTGGACTAGCAGTAGGAACTGTAGCGACCCCCCCCCCCCCCCTCATAAATTGCAGCTTGCTCCGGCCCTCGTCTGGCCCTGATCCAGCCCAGACAAGGCTGCTGTCTAGAGATGATGAGTGCTCTCTCTCTCCTCCACCCCCAGATATTGTGCAGCAAAGCCAGCAATCTGTGGTGTCTAGTATACATCTGTCCGAATTGCACTTGCTGTATTTGGGCAATGAAACTATCCAATGCAGCAGTGTAAGCAAAATGCATTACTCGATGGGCAGGGTTTTTTTTACACGTTATGTGAGCTGGACATAAGTCAGTTAAACGCAAGTATAAAGCAGATGAAAGGTCAATAATACTAGTAAACACTTCTGCTTTGGGAATTAACACAGGCAAAGGATGCACAATCTGACCAGTGGTGTGTATATCAAATTGCTGTTCCCAAATGTATTACACAAAGACCGGTGGCACTTATTTTTTTATTTTTTTTTAATAAAAGATTTATGTCCTAATGCTCCCAAGTCAATGTTGAAGTAATCTCGACATTGAAGTGTGCTAATGCTTGAGCATTGAAGCAGAAGTTGAGTAGGTGAGGCGATGTGTCAGCTGCAGTCCAGGGCCTCATGCCTGCTGTCTCTTCCTCCCTCCCCTCCCTAGGTGCAGCCGCTTCCAGTCAGAGATCAAGCGGCTGAAGATCTCGTCCCCGGTGCGTGTGTGCCAGAACTGTTACTACAACCTGCAACACGAGCGCAACTCCGAGGACGGCTGCAAGAACTAGACGTCCCCTCGGCTGCCTCCTCTTCCATGTCTCCCCGCCTCTTCCTCATCCTTTCTCTCGTCACGCCCCATCACCCGTCACTCATGGCCAACTATCCCCTCGTCCAGGACCTGCCAGCCAGCACGCTCTGGCCTGCCCCCCCCTTATCTGTGTGTGTGTGTGTGTGTGAGCGACCATGTGGACAGTACCAATGTAGAACAAGAGGGGATTAGTGACATTCAGCGTGTCATGTATATGAGGAAGTTTAAGAAAGGCAGTGATTGGGCTTTGTGGGCTTTTTTTTTTTTTGTATTATTATCTGATTCTGTTGCGGTCAACGAGTTGTCCTTTAAGAATCCTTGTTTTTCCATGTGGTCACGTTTTAGATTTTAGATGTCCTGTGCGGTATGCCTCGCAAAGTGAGAAACACCTGTTAATAGTGTAAATAATTACAATGGCCTTTTTAACTAGAACAGGAAAAACTGAGAAAAAAATGAATTATTGAAAGGAAATAAAAACACAGTCATTGCCTGTAACATTGCATTATAACAAGCCACTCCTGGTGTTAAAACAAATACAAAAAGAAAAAAAAAAACACAAAACAAAAAAAGATTGTGTTTTAGCCAGTGTCACTAGTCACAGAGGTCCCAGTGGGGATAATATTGGGGACGATGAATGTTATAAATGTTTGTGGGTTGACATTACTAGCGTGTCTAGTTATGCAAATACTTACTACTTTTGTTTACAAAGTTTTTTGTTTGTTTCGATGTGTTGCCCACAGTATCACACAGTTGCCATTCCAATGGAAATCGCAGTCACAAGTTTCCGAACTTCATTTGCCAAACTGCTGGTTCATCACTCCGTGTCATGTATTTGAAAGGTCTATTTGTAGAACCATGTTTTTCAGAACCACATTTTGTTGTCCTTGTGCGCCACTTTTAGTTCCCAAGCCATTAATCAACAGTGACTGAATAATATATGTATGTATGTATGTTCTGTATGTATGTATTTTTTAAGAATCATTGTTTGTATGTTGTATATCATAGCATACCTGATATTGTCAAGACGCTACATGTGTGACACTGTGCAGTGAGATGAATATCATGTGTCTGTAACAATACACAAAGAGGGAAAAGGATCGGTGATCATGTGTATGTAGAGTATGAGATGTGATTTTGTTTGTTTGTTTTTTCTTGGGTCCTCTAAATGTTTCATTATATTTCACCAGACAACTGGGTAGTATAGGTCAGAGCTTTGCTTCTAGGCTAACAAGGGATTTTTACATGGAAGATTGTTTTTGTTAATTTCTCCTCTAATTAATTTAGAACTGGATTTTTTTAATCACAGTCAACATTGCTCAGTGTTATACTTTCTTCCCCCATTTCCCTTTCTGTTCAGTGATGCCAGGGACTAGTGGGTCCTTGTCAGAGACCAAGTCCAGTGCAACAACAAGTCATTGAACCCTAGTGTAGATACTGCTGTCCAGTCATATAAGCAATAGATTATGTGGAATTATTTCTGAAAATATTGCATGATGGGAAATTTCCTTGCTTAGAAGTCACACTTGTAGCATGTAACTTGACTGATATGTCATGCCATTAGAAAAGGGATCTCACGCATTTCACTTTAGTGTCTCGTCATGGTTACATACGAGACATAACGTTGTCAATTAAATCTATTTTTTCCTGTTGCCTGCCTGTCGATATGTCAAATTCTCCTCCCTCCCTCAATAGAGTGTCCTTTGTTGGTGGTACTGTGGGCAATACCAAACAGAAGTGCTGCTTTAATAACTAGAAAGATTCTTTCTTTCTTTTTTTCCCTTTTTCTTTATGTCCCTCTTGACACGTCTGACACACACATCACTTTAATGAGCTGTTACACAAGTGCAGTAGGTTCACTGTCAATACACAGAAAACGTTCTCCCTAAGATCTGCCATATGATATGCACTCACTGTTATTATCATCATTGCTATGATCGTTATTATTCAAATAGGTAATGACGATATCCTTACACATTAATGTACTGTATCTAGAGTGCAATCATAACATCGAGCTGTTAAGGCTTGCTGTTTGCAAGCAGCTTCAAAGCCAGGTGGCTATATCAATCTGAACTGTTTTTGCACCTTCACGTGTACAAAAATGTCAAGGAAATCATATTTTATTGAATGCATTTCTTTTTTTTATGTTAGCGGGCTATCATTTTAAAGGGTGCGTTTCTTTCCAGTGAGAGACAAACTGTACAGAGTATTTATGCAATTATACTTTTTCTCTTTTTTTAAATTGTTATTCTGAATTATGAATTCTTGTAATTTCAGCAAGTTTGGTTACTTGTTGCATGTCTAACACAGCTGACTTTATGTGTCAGTGCATTGTACATGTTTGGCATTACGAATTATGATTTCATGTTTTTAGTTTTCTCCTTTTGTTTTCCTGTGGCTCATGTTACTGGCATTATCTAAGTAGTTCTGCACCCAGAGAGAGATGTGTATGTGCAACTGCATAAAGAACCGAGATGGAAGAGCCTTGTCTCTCAGCTGACTTTTGTACTCCGCTTGGGGACTTACAAGACCGGATCAAATCCACATAGGGGGTTCTTTTTTCATTTTCGGTGGTCTCGTGTTAGACTGCATTACTACGGTGTCTAGTGTGCAATCTGTGGTAGATGAATGTTCATTGTATATTTGTGTTTAAGTACAGCTGCAAGAAAATTCTTAGAAATAACCCCTAAAACATGTTACTGATAATGCAATAGATCTGGTACTCATTTTTTGATTTTCTTTTTTTTAATTTAATTTTTGATTAAATCCTTGCTGTTTTCCACCGAAAGCTTTGCCTTTTGTTTTCTTGTAAAAACTGTTAATCAAACACACACACACACACACACACTATTATAATCACCATCAGGCGCAAACTATTGTTAATAAGTAGTGAAAGGAAGAGGGAATTGTTGTACAGGAAATTACTGACAGTAGGCCTAGCCTATCATGGGATACACGACTAACTGCTAATATAGGAACAGAAATCATATCACTGATGTGTACCTAATGAAAACCATGAGACTGCTCCTCTTGCTGGTCAGTGTTGGTATGTAGGAAAATAACTTAGTTTTTGATACAACTCTGGAATTACATCATGATAAAATCAATTATGTTAGCCGCCTACCGATATTTTTTCAGTAGCTTTTTGTTTGTTTGCTTTCCAAATGTGTGGTTTAAACTCTTTAATGCTGTAAGGGGGTGCGACTTGAACAATGTGGTAGACAAAGTGTTTAGTTTAGATAGTTTAGTGTCTCTAAGACTAAGAGGCATTAAATATTCGAATCTATCACGTGTAAATAAAACAACGTCGACAGGCAGGCCCATATGCAGGATAGACCTAGTCCGTAGTAGCCCATTGTAACTGCAGTGCAATGGTGATAATGCTGAAACCAATAAATCCTTATCAACAATTCTCCGTCCCTTACCATGCCTCCCTCCCATTATTGTGCCTCCCTCCCTCCCTCCTCCCTCCGCGGGAGTGTCGCTGTGGCGCCTGTCACCGCAGAGCGGAGCCGTGTTTCGCTGCCTGCTGCTCTCGGTTGAGTCAGAACGAGGGAGAGAGAAGGATAGGCTGCTTGCCCACCGCAGCACCAACTAGACAACCCAAGAACTGCGGGTATAAACAAATGCACGCATTATCTTGGCGGATGACTGGAGGGCTATCTTAACGCGTTAATTAGGCGTTTTCAATTGGCAGGCGGTCTGACTGCTCATTTAGATAAGTCACAAGTTAAATTTGGGCGGATTACGACGACTGACATTTATTTCAAAACCAGCTTGTGTTGCTTTGGAGTTTTCCATGTATTGTGAGTGAAACAGTGAAGAAATGACGGAGCTGCGAAAGAGGGGAGGAGGCGGAGACCCTGACAGCACAGAAAACATCAGTGACAAGGTACGAATACCGCAATTCTAATTCTGGACCGAATCTTGGCTTGATAGGCGACTGATCTGAACAGACGTAGCGCACAGTAAAGGACGCTCCATCCAGTTCTCGTATTCGCGAGGCTAGGCTAACTGTTGTACCACAGTAGCTACTAAGTTATTGTGTCACGAAATGTTAACAGTAGCTCAGAGTTGTCATTTTTTCTGGAGTGAACAAAAGGTGGTTAGAATATACAGTGCCGTCGGTTCTATTTCGCATAATTGTGAAATGTCCTTGTGCACTCACAGTAACTTAGTTCAGCAGTGATAAGCTATTTATGTCAATACTCGTCCTGGCCATAGCAAAGCTAGCATAAGCTGTGCATTACGCTAACGTTGGTTAGCCAGTGTCAGGTCAGTGGAACCATCCGCCTGTCGCCCATTTCAACCAACAGTCATTCATATTTTTTAATCGTGATACTGAAGCTTTTGGACCATGACGCGGACAGAACTTGTCTTGCCTGTTCATCATACTGATGACGTGCTGCCGCAGGTGGAAGGTTGCCTTCCTTGCAAAATAACAACCGAACGGCATACCTACTTTCAACCTAGCCCAGACTAATAATTAGCTATGCAGGTCATCTGACACCTACAGTAGCGTTTAGTTGGGTGATGACTAATTCGTGTTTGTGTAAACTATGGCACTAATTGAATGGCATAGCATTCACTAGTTTGTTAAGGATGGACTGAAAGTATTTGATTTTCAGAATCAATGATCAGAATGTACGATTGCTCCTGAAGACGTAAATAAACAAACCCATGCAGAGCACTCATTCAGTGTGGACAATGGGCTGTCTAGTCCGATTCATTTTTATAGCATGTGTTTATTTTAGGGTTACGTTAAATTCGTGTCAAGATGTGGATGACAAACCTCACAGCATAGCATACCGAGAATTCCTTGTTTAACACTGCCTCAAAACACCCACAACCCCACTGAAACGTCTTTCATTGTTATAGGCCCTAATTTGTCACAAATCCATGCAGCATGATGTTTGCATTTAATGTAGTTATTTTAACTTTTTCTGAAGATTACTTACTAGAGTGCTACAGTACAAAGAGTACTGTAAGATCCTACTGTACAGATTTCTGAACTTGTCAGTGCTACACAGCTGACTTTGACAACATAGGTTTTGATAACCAAAGCTTTCAATAGGTGCTGAGCAGACCACATTTAGGTTGAAATACCATTTTAATAAGAAGCTAGGATTTAGAGACTCGTATTTGGCTTTAGCAGTAGTGGTCTTGCTACTGACCAGCATTGGCAGCCAATTCATCAGGCATCTATTTTAAATTACATTACAGCTCCTGCCGAGGGTAGACCATAGGGCTGATACAGTTATTTTGTGGTTTAATTTCCTTCTTGTAGACCACTGAGCATGTTTATTCATGTGCATTATTCCAACAGAATGCCTCAGTGCATCAGCCATTGTTAAGAATCATTTGCTGCTGCCTCGTTGTGTTTAATCTGACCAAACAGCAGCAGTAGCTATACTGGAGGCCTCTTCAGATGAGAAGTGAACCTCTTTATAGAACGAGAGAAGGAGAGGGAGAGAGAGAGCCGGGGAGGCATTGGCCCACATCTGCAGCCTTCTGCTGTACACAAACAAACCCCTTTCATGCTTAATCAACATTTTAATTAAGTAGGCCTAGGTTACCACTTGTGACAAGAGTTCCCAAATAGCAGGAGGCCATAGGGGACCCGGGCAATGTGACTGCAGGGTCTGAAGGCTTGTGACTTTCTAAATGACTTTGTGTGTGCTGTGCAGCCATCACGAAAAGCAAAGTTAGAGAGAGGGAGAGGGTGGGAGAGAGAAAGTGGGCTTATGTCCACGGGGACCTCATGAAAATATAATATGCTGCTTTTTTTCCCAGAATCACCGCAAATTAGTTTACTCATGGATGAAGCCAGAGGAGGCTGCCATGGATAATAAGTGTGAGCCTTTACCCAGAGGGATGTTTGGTGTGTGTAGGACCACAGTCCATACTGTGCAAAGTATAATAATAAAACTGAGATTAGCAGTTGTAGCACAGGTTTTACTCTGTTTTACCCTCAGCACCTCAAGCACCTCACAGGTTGCACTGCTGTCTCCTGTTCATGGTATTTGCTGTCTTTGTTAATGAAAAGGGTTTCATTTGAAGGTACCCAGTGCAGGTTATGGGTGATGGCACAGGCATTCACCTCAACACAAGGTTACTGTCTACACTTATTTGTATTCAGGAAATTGAGTCATTGAAGTGAATGAAAGACAGTTGGAAGTGTGTGTGTGTGTGTGTGTGTGTGTGTGTGTGTGTGTGTGTGTGTGTGTGTGTGTGTGTGTGTGTGTGTGTTGTGAGTGTGAGCGTGTGAGAGAGAGAAAACTGGGTTTTATTCCCTTCCCCTCCTTGCTACCTCATTCACACCGTCCATCCATGAACACCTGAAGCACGTCTCACCTTTGTCTCCCCTGGTGTAGCTCATCAAGGTCCCCTGGGTCCTAGTATTGAAAGGGTGGCCAGGGGATGAAGGCATAAGAGACAAGAGCTTGTTTGTAAAGAAACAGGTTTCAGTGCTGTGTCTGAAGCGTCTGCGTCTTGTCCTTAGTCATGCAGAGACTGGATGCATTGAAATATAACAGAAGATCAGTAAAACTACCAGTTAAAAATGGGGATCATGCATGCTAACCACAAACAGGAAGGAGTTACAAAAAATGCTGAACAGCACACATGGATATAGAAAAGGCATGTAAAAATTCTTTGAATGGGAAATGATATGTTATTATTGGTCCAAATAAGCAGTGTTATTACTTCATAATAATTAAATCCAAAGGTAACTGCGATCTCAGCAGCATCCAGGTCTCCTTTATTACCTGCTCTTCTTCTCTGCTCTATTATTAATGGCTCCATTTTGCCACATTAATCAGGCAAAACCTATGGTGATAACGACGTGTGAATAGCCTACTGCATAACTCATTTACCTGTGTGTGTGTGTGTGTGTGTGTGTGTGTGTGTGTTTGTGTGTGTGTTTGTTTGTTTGTTTGTGCCCGCGCACACATACTGGTGTGTGTATTTTTTAACCTGAGCCATTCGGCGTGTGCCTGAGCTAGCTTTCCACTGGGGAAGGCATGAAGTTCCATTTAACCGAGTGAGCGATTTGTGAACCACCACGCTAATCAGCCTCTTCGGCCCTGGCCGCCTCCCCGTGACACTGCCGTTAAAGAGAGGCTGTGACCGCCGTCAGGACCAGCTTCCGTCCGGTCCTGCCACATTACTGACCAGGTCATTGCAGCGCCATAAACCAGTAGAACAGCAGAGCTGATTTATGGGGCATTGTGCCGGCACTGCAGCACGTGGTTGTAAATTAGAATAAAGCATCATGAGTAGACTGAAGTGATCAGGGCATTGACTTCTTTTTTAAGAATGTGTTGGGCGTGCTTGTGAATGGGTTGTGTTTGTGTGTGCGTAGGATATTTGTAGGCACATTAACTGCCTTAACTTGTGTGTTCAGTCAGTTCAGAGTGTGTACAGTCCACGTAAACATCCATGTGTACGCATACCACTATGGGAGTGTGTGTGTGTGTGTGTGTGTGTGTGTGTGAACGCAAAGCCAGCTCAGGGTGGGGCAGGACAGGTTCTCTCCTCAGGGAGGAGATTAGCCTAGTCTCATTTATGGAGCATCTGATCACCCAGCCAGGCTGCCTGCTTATCCACTCCCAACCCCCTACACTACACTACACTGTACACACACACACACACACACACACACACACACACACACACACACACACACACACACACACACACACACACACACACACACACACTTAGGCCTGAGCCTAAGTTACCACAGACACATAGGTGCTTTTACATAGGTTGATCTAGTGGGCAAGCGGCGGCACCAGTAGCCGTAATCAGGCCTGCCAGCTGCTCTGATGGTGGACTGCCAGCTGAGACCCCAGAGGGCATCGCCTCTCTGCTCTCTGAGCCGGAAGGAATCTCCCATTGTGTGTTGTGTTTAGTGGATGTGTCGTGTTCAGTGTGTGTGTGTGTGTGTGTGTGTGGGAGAGAGAGAGGGAGAGAGAGAGAACAGCAGCAGCGCTACTACCCTGTTGATTGTAAATCTATACTTTTCAGAGAGAAGCATTTCTTCTTATTTTGCCTACTTGTTGCAGATGTAGGCATACTTACATTGTCATTCATTCTATCCTACATGTAGATGTTTGTATCCTAAATGTAGATGTACAAAAAATAACACTTGACATGACTTTTTCAACAGTCATCCTTTTTAATAGTCATCCTATTTATCTGCAAGGAATATCTGCAGAAATGTCAATAATACAAATTTTAAGCTATTATCTGCCGATACCGAAGTCCTATCGATAATAACATGCATCCCTAGCTACTGCCCTGTAGTTAACCAAGGAGGCATTTGTGTGTGCTTCTGTGCATTCTATGTGTTTAGCAGGCTAAAAGCCCAGTTCTTGTGCTCGCTGTCCCATTGTCCTTCATCGACCTGCAGAGCCGTGACCTTTCAGCTCAGCACAGTCGACCTTGGGGGTCACAGCAGGCTTGACCTTTCCATCCAGCCTGGCTTCAGTCAGGTTCATCTCTCACCCCCAAGAGCACCTGAGAGCATTGCTGCACAGTCCTAAAAGCAGCCTACACAGTGTGGGCGTAGGCACTCAAACCAGCACCAAGCTCAGAGGGACAAGCCCTGAATCTGTCTCATCCCAAACAGATTTCTATGTTCTTTGTTTCGTTTTTGTAACCAAGGTCATTGGCGTTGTGTGTGGTGGTGTGTTGTGAAAGTGGCAACAGTAAGAGCAAACTGCTTCCTGTAGAAGTGATGACTGGGGGAGACACCCCGGCACATTTCTCACCTTACACACACACGCACACACACACACACACACACACACACACACACACACACACACGCACACATACACACACAGCTCCAGAGGGGGAATCTATTACACCTGCAACAGGGCAGAGAGAGAGAGAGAGAGAGAGAGAGAGAGAATGAGAGAACAATATAGACCAGCCAAATATTGATGATCTTTCAACATTTTGTCTTCAAAATGTTAAACAAATGTCACTCTTTTGATTTCCCAGGCTTGATGTGAAATTAATCCACTATATCCACATATAGCCAAGGCACTAAAAATATACCCTGACTGCAAGGTGGGACTGAGCGTGTGGTTGTCGTCAGTGTTTGTGAGGGTAATGGGTGCTACGGTGTAAGTCTGTGTTGTTGACTATGAGCTAAGGGTACTGTAGTTCATGACACATTCTGCAACACAGCCTGTCAGAAGATGACATACCCTCTGCCTTGGAAAATATGAGTCATCGCTGGCCCTGTTTTTGCTCATTTTTAGTGTGTGTTGTTACGTGTGTGTCTGTGTGTATGTGTGTGTGTGTGCTTGTGTGTGTTTGTGTGTCTGTGTGTCTGTGTGCTTGTTTGTGTAGGGATTAGGCAAGGGAGAAGAGGGAATGCATCTGCTGTTGTCCAGTGTCATCACCCAGAGACATTGCTGCATTCTTAAATTACCATGATTCACCAAATCCCTATGATGATGAGTTTGATGACTAGACACTGACAAACAAGATGGGTGTGTTTGTGTGTGTGTGTGTGTGTCCGTGTGTGTCCGTGTGCATGTGCGCGCTACTGGGTGTGTTTACATCTCCCTCATTGGTGTGGGTGCACATATGAACCTACACGCACACACACACACACAATCTCTCTCTCTTCTCTCTCTCTCTCTCTCTCTCTCTCTCTCTCTCTCTCTCTCTCACACACACTCAAGCTAGGGTCAGCGGTACATTTCCATCAGGAGGACAGGGCTGTTGCCATCCTAACTATCCCCTTCATTAAAAACTTAAAGGCAGGCTACTCTTACCATTGGGTTCGAGCTGAACCCCGCATAGGGACAAGAATACACACACACACACACACACACACACACACTGTCCCTTACACCCGCCTTGAAGCCTGCCTCGCTCCCAATTACCTCCCCATCAGAGCTAATTAAAGCTTCAGACCCTAAGCCCTGACCTTTTTTACACGTTTTTCCCTCGTCTGCTTGGAGTCTTTTTGTCTTTTTTTGGCCGGTTTCTGGGCCTCGTCTCTGGACTGCTGCGTGCCTGCCTTATTTAGCCAGGGCTTTGGGGTTTTGGGGGAGAACAAGAAGCCCATGAAAGGGCAGGAGTGTGCCGGATGACCGGCGCTGGTGACCGCCAGAGCTTTTTCAACCGCAAACAGAAGTCCAGACGAACGTTTTTGGTGTGTATGTATGTGTGTGTGAGTGTTGATAGTGTATGTGTGTGTTAGTGTGTATGTGTGGTGGGGGTGGGGGGTAGATGGCCGCTGCAATCCCCCACCAAGGTGAGCAGGGCCTTCTGGCTCTTTCTCTACTAATACAGTCAGCCAGGGCCAAGCATTTCCTGAAATCACAGTTGTTATGTGTTACAAGCATGATAACTACAGAGAAATGACAAGTCAGTTTTGTTCTCACATCAGATCAGTCTTTGCACAGTAGTGCATGTGGTGAACGGCACCCTGACCACCAGTGTCGACAGACTCTACTACTCCAGAGCCGCTGAGAGGAGATAGCCGAGTGGTTAGTGCTGCTGTCACGTAAAAGGAGATCGGAAACACCAAGCACTTGGTGGCAACATGCTGGACACTTAGTGCCCACTTAGTGGGCTTTCATGCAGGGGGCTCAGTAACAGCCTGAGTTGTCTCATCGAATTACATACACGTCAAGGAACTGATTTAATAAAAAAAGTTTTCTACAATTAAATAGAAAAAGACGTATTGCTGATCTGCTAGGTCTAGGAGAGTGTGTGTTTGTTTGTCTGTTTGCTTGTTTTGGTCATCGGCCATCTAGAAGTGCATGGCAGCTTTTCTATTACAAAGGTTGGTATGTTGACCATCCCCTGCATCCCAGTTTTTGTGCTGCATATGCCTATCTCTCTTTCTGTGTGTGTGTGTGTGTGTGTGTGTGTGTGTGTGTGTGTATGTGTGTATGAATGAGAGTGTCTTTGCTGTGTGTGTGTGTGTGTGTGTGTGTGTACGTGTGTGACATCACTGCTTTCCTGGCAGGGTCTCTCTGGTGGATTTGCTCAGATTAGCCGATTAATTAAAGCGTAATCATCACAACCACGTGTGTCTTTCTGAGCACACTGGCCTCCATGGCAGCAGAGCTTAGCGTATCGCCTGTGTGCGTAGTCCAGGCCACTTGGCAACAGGGGCCGTCATAAGACAGGTATCAATCAAAGCAGTAAAGACACAGTAAACACCAAAGAGTGCATGATATGATATCAGTAGGTAGGTGTGTTTAACAGGTGTTAGCATAGCAGACCTTTGAGGAAGTTGATATTTTAAGTGTGGGGATGACATAGCCGCACTCGGCGAATTGAGCACACCAAGATCTGGACATCTTTTGTTTTCTTCTGAACAGAATATAATTCTTTCTAAAAATATTTTCCCTAGGCAGATGGTTTGGTTGATTGGGTCAGTAAGCTGGGCCATTGCTATACAGCCCTATTTTTACCATGCATTTGGGTCATTGGTTTGACTTTGTGGTTGAGTGGTAATTTTGACCCAGCACATGGACTAATTGTTGCTCTCACATCTGCAACAGTTCTCGCATGCAATTCATTATATTACTTCATAGAAGGTTGAGCATTGTAATAGCAGCCAAAATCAGTTCCCAGAAGCATGTTCGCTTTACAGTAACTAGAAATGGGCATGAAAATGACCATTCCCCCCCCCCAGTTTCTCATGGTGGTTTCTCAAGTGTGTGTCAGGCCCAGGGCCAGGCCCACACAAAGCCTTCATTCAGGGAACTGATGGGCTGTAAACTGGGGCCCCCTCCACCGTGTCATCTCAGCTTTATGGCAGCATTCTCTTTCTGCTGATGCATCATCTGCTCAGAGGCGTGAGGGAGCAGGACAGAGAAGGAAAATAACGGCTCTCCTCCTCCACTCACTCCTTCAGTCCTGCTCCCCTCTCCTCCTCCACTCATTCCTTCAGTCCTGCTCCCCTCTCCTCCTCCACTCACTCCTTCAGTCCTGCTCCCCTCTCCTCCCTCCACGCACCACTTCACCAAGGTGTTCTATTCTATTTTATTCTATTCTATTTTATTCTATTTTATTCTATTCTATTTTATTATATTCTACATTCTATTCTATTCTATTCTATTGTATTTTATTCTATTCTATTCTATACTATTCTACATTCTATTCTATACTATTCTCTATTCTATTCTATTCTATACTATTCTACATTCTATTCTATTCTATTGTATTCTATTGTATTGTATTGTATTGTATTGTATTGTATTCTATTCTATTCTAGTCTGATCTCTTTATTCCTCTTCTCTCGTTTCCCATCCCCTCATATCATCTCGCTCTCTTCTCTTCTCCCCTCTTCTTCACTTCCTGGTCTGTGTTGTTGTTCCCTCCCTCTTGTCAGTAGCTTTGAACTTTGCCCTACTATATACCGTGGTAGCGAACTTTCGATGACATTGATTTTTTTTTTTTTTTTCATCTGGTATTTGCCTAACATTTACATGCAGTTTGCTTTAAAGTGCCCTATAATAAGCTCATTATGTGTGAGAGTGTGTGTGTGAGAGAGAAAGATTGTGAGTGAGAGAGACACACACACACGCACACACACACACACACGCACACACACACACACACACACACTGTGTGTGTATGTCTGTGTGTGTGCAGTGGATGTTGTCTACCTCTGCATTTGGCTGTAAAATCAGTGCTGATGTTTCTACAAACAGCACGTCATAGCAGGCAAAAAAGAACCATAGAGCTTGCAGGCTCTTACATTACACATTTACTCAGCTACTGCAATAGCTGCATTGCATTGCATTGAGAAAACCTTCCTAGCATGCTAATATCTTTTGACTATTATCGGTGACGTCATGATTCAAGATTCAATATATTTATTTGTCACATACATTTATACAAAGTACAATATATGAAAGAAAGCTTTTAAAACTTCCCACTGGTTGGTCTAACACAGACCACAGAACAGCCTAGATGGCTTATGGGAAGGACAGCTGAATGTCCCATTACAAAATACCATCAAAATGAATTTCTGAACTCAAGATCACATGCCAGACTTAGTTGTCATCGAAAACATCTTTGAAAAAGTAATTTTCTGTGTACTGTTGTACTCTTTAACAGTTGACACAGCACTGAACTCCCATCCATCCCTTTGGTCCTTCATTTCCGTTGTATAATGTCCATCTTTGTAAGCGTAAGTGACCTGTTCCCTAGAGACTAAGTGTGGTCTTCGCACATAAGGGTCATTGCAGTGCTGAAGTAGGAGAATGACATAAGTTCAGGGTCATCTTTCAACGCTGTGCTGAGGCTCTTGAGCAATGTGCCTGATTTCATTCGGCTCGACGGGTTCTAGACTTACACGCAGTCCTTCCCAACCACACACGCACACACACAGACACACACACACACAGACACACACACACACACACACAGACTGACAGCCTAAACATGTTTTTGTCTCTGGCTGAGGTCAAGCTGTCAGAAGACTCAGGCGGCTCGTTCTTATGTGTGGCAATAATTAATGTCCTTGAGACATGTTTCAAACATGGAATAGTGTGTCTCTTCCATGTTAGTGTGTGTGTGTGTGTGCTTGTGTGCATTTCAGTGTGTGTGTGTATGTGTGATTGTGCTCATATGTGTGTATACATATTTATGTGTGTGTGTGTGTGTGTATTGTTTGTGTGTGTATTGTTTGTGTGTATTGTTTGTGTGTGTGTTTGTGCTCATATGTGTGCAATGAGCATGCCTATTTATGTGTATGTGTGTGAGTGTGTGTTGTGCTCCTACATGAGTATTCATATTTGTGTGTGTGTGTGTGTGTGCTGCAGGAGACAGATGGAGAAGACAGACTGGGTTTGGGTGCAGAGGGAGAAGGGGATGGGGAGGGCGACTCCAAGGCTGACACTCCAGACGTGCCCCCCTCCGTAGACAACACTCCACAGTGTCTCAACAAGGCCCTGGGGGGCCTGTCGTCCAGGTAGGACACCCAACAGCATCACATTTACCAACGCTGGATCTTTACCATCTCTCTCTATACCTATGTTCTATCTATACCATCTCTATACGCATGTTCTGTCTATACCATCTCTATACCTATGTTCTATATATACCATCTCTCTCTACTACCTCTGTTCTGTCTATACCATCTCTATCTACTGTTCTATCTATACCATCACTCACTATATCTATACCATTTCTATACCTATGTTCTACCTATACCATCTCTATCTACTGTTCTATCTATACCATTTCTATACCTATGTTCTATCTATACCATCTCTATATCTATACCATTTTCTATACCTATGTTCTATTTATACCATCTCTATACCTATGTTCTATCTATACCATCTCTATATCTATACCATTTCTATACCTATGTTCTATCTATACCATCTCTATCTACTACCCTACTACCTATGTCCTGTCTATACCTTTTCTATACCTATGTTCTATCTATACCATCTCTATATCTATACCATTTCTTCTTTACCTATGTTCTATCTATACCATCTCTATCTACTACCCTACTACCTATGTCCTGTCTATGCCTTCTCTATACCTATGTTCTATCTATACCATCTCTGTCTACTACCTATGTTCTATCTATACCATCTCTATCTACTACCTGCCGTATGTTCTATCTATACCATCTCTGTCTACTACCTATGTTCTATCTATGTGGCCAACTATCCGATGTTTGGTGTATTCTACAGTATACCGTCATGTGTACTCACTGTACTTGCATGCCAGAGTTATGGTGTGTGTTGAGTGTTTATTTCTCATATTCCCAGGAAGGGAAAAAAGGTCCTTATGGAGAGATGATACTGTAGCTTTGTAGTAGGATAAACTAGGATCAGAAACAACTCCACCATGAACAAAAGGCACAGAGCATTTAGTTGTTGTGACGGTGTTTAGTTGTGTGACAGTGACTACACCTGCGCTGATGTGGTTTTGTATATAGACATGTAAAATACACGCAGATGGAACATTGACTGACTGTGTGTCGTCGCAGCAGAGCATGTGCCGTAGATAACTTTTGCATAAATGGTAATATGCCGTATCAAGAACCGTCCCTCACAATGCACCTCACACTGCCTTCATCCCAGATAGTAGTTTGGCGACTACCTCACTGACGAAGAGGAGCGTGCCAGTGTGTGTGTGTGTGTGTGTGTGTGTGTATTGTTTATGTTTGTGTGTATCACAATGCACCTCACACTTCCTTCATTCCAGCTAGTGTGTTGGCAAATACCTCACTGACAAGGAGGAGCGTGCCAGTAGTTCCCAGTGGTATTTATACTCAAACAGGGTTTTCCTTAAGAAACACCAGCCATCTGGCCCCCCATTCAGAGAGTATCTATTAACAGCTCCAGTCCCCACGCCAGAGAGAGGCCACAGGCTCTTATTACAGCCTGATCACCTTGCCATTAACTCCATGAATGGCCCGTTACTCATTATTAGTGTCCAGTCATGGAGCCTATTTATGGTTATTTACCAACTGGCAAAAGCATCTTTATGGCGTAAGCTACAAACAGTGAACTACTCTCTCTCTCTCTCTCTCTCTCTCTCTCTCTCTCTCTCTCTCTCGGTAGATTTTCTAGACAACGATGCTGTGTGTGGTTATTAGCTATGCAGATGAGCAGGAGCTTGACCAATAGGGTGCTGGTGTGGATGGCATGGGGGTGGGATTAGAGGGGATCTCCGCCATGGCGGCTCTAATCCGCATGGGCTTTGCTGCTTTATGGTTGGGATTTGCTGCGACTGTGGGGCCCATGGAGCTGGCCTGTGCTGAAAGGACACGCGCTGTTGTGGAGGTTTTTGCCATGACTCTGCACCTCCCATTGACAAATTACCACCCGCTGTTTGCATTTTGCGTGTGTGTGTGTGTGTGTGTTTGTGGTTTGTGAGAGAAAGAGAGGGAGAGAAATATGGAAAATCGGTTTGTGTATGTGCTTTTGAAATCCCTTCTGGTGTCATCTCAACCCCTACCCGTGAGGTTGTGATTTTTCACATAGCCTCTCATAGTTATGACAAAAGTCCCATTGTATCACACAATTAGTTTGGGAGCTAGTACCTCTTTTTTGAGTCTTAAAAACTCTCCTAAATTACAAAAAAATTGTCATTTTACAGTTAATCCTGTGTAACAGTCTTTTAACTTTGTGTGTGTGTGTGTGTGTGTGTGTGTGTGTGTGTGTGTGTGTGTGTGTGTGTGTGTGTGTGTGTGTGTGTGTGTGTGTGTGTGTGTTTCTCAACAGATGGAAGAACTGGTGGATACGAGGGATTTTATCATTAACAATGATCTCAGGCTTTTTCCTCATCATTTACCTGGGGCCCATTATGCTTATAGTGGTGGTAAGTGCACACACAGGCTTTCTCTGTTGTTGTCTCCCCCCTCTGCTCAGCTTAACTTGTATTCAAACTACCTCTGTTTTTTTTTCCTCGAGCTCTCACATAGCAACCTGAGCAGGCTATTTTTAACAAGCTCTCTCCCTTGGCTCATGTTCGTAGAGGGAGAGGGGGAGAGGGGGAGAGGGAGGGAGAGGGAGGGAGAGGAAGAGACGTTCCTGGGGAATTCACTGACCATGCGATGCTTCGGTATCAGAGCCAAAAACAAATCAGTGATACTTCCTACACAGGACCCAGTGACCCTCTTAACTTCAGAGTTATTCTAGCCAGCAACATAGCGAGATCATCGAGTGTAGGGACTATATTGCCGAAGGACTGGTCAATTCATACCTTGCATATGCCATGAGGAAACATCTTTTGAATAGTCATCTTTTGAGTAGACATAATTTTCATGTGAAAGAGCAATGAATGAAAAGCATGTTTTGTGGGTTGTTTCTAACAGTTCTAAAACTCTTTGTATCCTGTAGGTCATGAGCGTGCAAATCAAGTGCTTCCAGGAAATCATCCACATTGGCTACAGAGTTTACCATTCCTACGAGCTCCCCTGGTTCAGAACACTGAGCTGGTGTGTACAATATCACCGACACAAATCCTATCTTCTCTCTCTCTCTCTCTCTCTCTCTCTCTCTCTCTCTCTCTCTCCCTTGTCTATCTCCCTGGTCACCTATGCACACAGATAAACCACCACAGCAGTAGGCTGTTTTGAGCAAAGTGCGTGATGTGTTGGACCTGAGA